>NC_049242.1:27363507-27409886 GCF_011100685.1 Canis lupus familiaris
AGCACAAGCTACAACGTACTCCAACTGAATCAAGAGATATAAAGGATATTGGGGTGGAATTCCCTGAGGAACAGTTAAAATGAGGCATATAAAAACTGCATTAGGATATAGACTCTTGTAGGAAACGGAGTTCAAAGGAATGTTTCCCAAAAGCATAAAACCAGCCAGAGGATTTCTCTTGTGGTGGACCCAGGCCACACCTAGGCAGATACTGGTATTCATCAAAACCTTCATAATCTTTGTAGATTGAGATCATAGTTGAGAGAGATGGAAGTGCAGAAGCAAAGCATGGACACCATATACCCCAAATAATTGGTTACAGCCTCAAAGCCTCTGACTGGTGAGGAGAAGGTTCCCCTGGGATACCTGAGCTCCTTTGGGAAAGAGATCTTCCCTGTTCTAGAGCACTAACGTCTAACTCTCCTTCGCTCACTTGAAGTTACTCAAGAAGAAAAAGGACATTCATAAAGGTATCCATTCAACATGGAAACTCGGATCAAATTCTGTTCAGAAAGGTGCAGGGCTGCTGTTAGGGAGGTTGAAAAGACCTGAAGGTGCTGTCTGTTGAGGGAGGCAAGATGAGGAGGTGGGCTGGCCTGATAGGTCTCTATGAGAAAGGGACCACTCCCAAATCCCTTAATCCAATCAAGTGATTAGTGCCGATTGGAAGCTTTTGCTCTTTATGATATTTCAGTTTTTAACTGAAAGTTAATTGACAAAAAGGATATTACATTATGAATAACCTCAAAGTGTGACCCCATTCTTATTGCTATTAGCTCTAAATTGAGCAGAAGTGCTGGCAAAATACAAATAGTTCAGGAACCATGAGTCCTGAGGTTAATTCCCAGCTGAAATATACCAAATAATTTCACTTGCAGAAATTTTGGTATCCACCAAATCCGCATGGACCTACATCTCCATTCACACCCAGACACACACACACACAGGCACACACACAGAGTCATAGAAATCTTTCTCATGAGGGCATCATTAGCTTCCTTGCAGCTGCTGATTGGCTCAAACCCTGCTGCAGCTAAGAGGATTAGATGGATGTCTTTCAAGTGGTTGAAACGTCACGTGACCTCGGAGCAGTATAAAAGTCAGGGAGCAACGGAAGTGGCCATTCCTCACCATCCCTCTCTCCCACGAGACACACCGTCTCCTGCAGTGGAGCCTGTCCAGGACCTTTCCCAGCATCTCCTGACAGGCGTGAGGACCACAGTTGCACTTCAGGTGAGTTTTCGGACCACTGGTCCTACCTTTCCTGAGCGAATAATGGGACAGTGAGGAAATGGTGGAGGGATTGGCCCTTCCTCCATGGGTTAAGGACTCTTTCTGGTCTAACATGTTCTAAGAGCAGGGACTGAGCCAAGGCATGGCTGTGAATGCCCAGGACACCGGAGGTTCCAATGCCAATGGAATGGGGCCTCGAGTGTCACATTGGTGTGGGGTGGTAGACGAGCAGGGACAGAAGGCCCTGTAATGTCTCAGTGGGCACTGCAGACCTAGAGAAGACACAGGATCAGGGTGCCTGCGCAGCTCCATTGTTTTCAGGGTCTGACTTGGGTCGGGTCATGATCTCAGGCTCTGGAGATGAATCCAGGCGCTCACTGGGTTTCCTGCCCAGGGAGTGTCTGCTTCTTCCTCTGTCCATACAACTCAGGTGATCACTCTCCCTTACACACACACACACACACACATACACACTCTCTCTCTCTCTCTCTCTCCCCATAAATAACTGACTTTTTTTTTCAATTAGAAGAATTACCTGGTTCGCAAGGTGAAAAGAAATTCACTTCCCAAAGTTTCGATGGCAGTTAATTAGGGGCACTGCCACGAACACATGGAATGGAAGTGCTCAGATGGGCAGCTTCCCATGGAGTAGAGGGGAATGTGTTTTCCCAGTGTATCTGGGACTTAACTATGGCTTCCTCTGGCGTCCCAAGGGGCATTCAGATATGAGAGAGGGAAGCCCACTTTCCCGATGCTTTTGCCTTTTGCGTGCTCCATGGTGGATCCCACTGGGCCTCAATCGGGAGAGGTCTCGTCCCTGGTTTTGTTTCCACAGGGGATTTGGAGAGACTTAATGATAGTGTCAACAGAGTCCCTGAGCCTCCAGGGTGGGCTTCCTCAGAGCGGGGATGTGGCTTGGCCAGGAGGGTGTAGACAGGAAGGAGGAAAGAGAAGAGGACAGTGGGAATTGTGTGTTTGGCACAAATGTCCTGACACTCGCTAATGCCTCCTTGTTAAGACGGTACAGGGAGGAGGCCGATGTCATGGTGAATAGGACTCACTTGTTTCTTTTGCCTCAGGCTACCCGAAACCCATCCCCGAAGCAGACTGACTTGTCCCTCCAGGACGTGGGACTGATGGCGGCGCGTCACAGCCAGCTTGGGCCCAACAGACCCTTGAGAGCCCAGAAGGGCAAGAGGCCACAGACAGCAGGACTGGCCCTCAGAGTTCCCAGACCAGAGGAGGAGGATCCCAGGGTAAGTGTGGAGGCTGGCATGGGTTTTGAAGCAGGAGCTCTGCCAGGAGTCTTGAGACAGGCTAGGCTCCCAGAAGATCATGGCCCAGACTCAGTTGTCCAATGTGACATGGGCAGGAAATGCCCCAGGCTACACATTGGGACACTCAGAGGATCTGAGCATCAGCCCCAGGGCACCATAAGATCAGATTCAGCCTTCAGATTAAGATTCCCGCATCTTAATCTTAATGATTGCTTCCACCTGTCTTCAACCTGACAACCTCCAATGCCTTCTCCCCTCCCCTCCCCTCCCCCTCCCCTCCCCTTTCCATGGGCTGTGGAGGAAGCATCCTGAGGTCTTCACTATGCTGGCACCTCACTAGCCAGATAGGATGTCCCCTGTCTCAACCATGTGCCACACCCTGAGGATGGCCTCCCATTGGTGTGCTTGGCAGGTTCACTGGCATTTGAATGGATGCACCTGACTCCTCCCCCCTTCCTCCCCCAGGTAAAGTGCAGGGACTGTGGGGCCTTTGGACACAAGGCAATCAAGCACCAGAGCCCCATAAACACTGGGGCGCAAACCCTCATTCCCCGTGGCCTTGGGCTCCAGGAGGCTGAAGGAGAACGTGGAGCCGTGGAGTCAGCGGGACCCAGCGGCACCAGGCTGGGCTGTTGAACCAGGCTGAGAGGGAGAAAGTAGGAGAGCGAAGGTGGTAATGGGGCTTGTCTGACCCGAATGCCAGGGATGAGACCGATAGACACCGTGTCTGTGCGCAAGCCCACTGTGTGCCCTGCTGCGTGCGGGCAGAGTCAGGAGAGGCGAGGCAGGCAGAGGAGCTCCCAGCTAACAGGGGACCACATTTGGCTGATGGTGCTGTCCTTGCTGACTTGGTGTGGGGTTTTGTGGCGGAGCAGTGTGCCTGCACCAGTGAATGTATGGAGCTTGGCACAATATAAGGCAAACTCTCTCATAGGCTCTGAATGAGAGAAACTGCCTGGACGACCTGGTGGGCTCACTTTAGTCCAGGGTGAGGGGCAGGCGTGGGCGTCAATGGCGGAGTAGGGAAAAGACCATGTTGGCCCAAGCCCGGACCTGGTGTCCAGATGGAAGACAGGTAAGGGAGTTCCTTCTCCTTTCCATGCTTTGATTTCTTGTGCAGGCAAGAAGCCGAGCAGAGGAAGGCCTGCTCCAGAGGTTCCCCAGGAGACCCCGAGAGGGGCAGAAGCGCACCTGGAAGGAAGGCACAGAATCTTGTGACTATGTGAGGGTGAGTGTGCGCTGCTTCCCGGCTGCTGTGCTCTGTGGGGCACTCGCTGGGCTCCATTGGCCTCCTGGGGGAGGGCGGGGCTCCACTTCCACTCTGACCAGGGGCAGTTGAGTGGCCCGGTCTTTGCACCCATTTTTCCCTTGGTGCCCATGATGTTGCCTTATGCCTTGAATGTGTGCGAACAGTGGGTTTGTTGACATGTGAAGGTCATTGTCGGACACTCCTGGAACACATGCCATCCTTAGAGAAGAACAAGCCGCTGTCCTTCCTGACACATTCCCCCACTGCCCATCCCTCCTCAGGAGCTGCCACTGTGACCCTCCAGCAGCAGGACTCCTATAGCCTCGTGAGCAGAGTGGATGGAAGAGCTGGTCCAATGGAGGAAGCATCGATGTGAGGCTAAAATTTGTGTGTTCCTCCCCGATGTCAAAAGTGCATCAGCAGCATCCAGTCATGCCTTTGTTCCGGACCAGCCCTGGAGCCGGATTCCCTACTTGTAGGTCAACAGATCCCATCTCTTTCTTTCCCTGTTCTGGGGGAGGGGGTGGGTTCAGAAGGTCTTAGGCATTTGTTGGTTTCTTTCTTTCCTGAATGTTCCTTTGCCTTGGTGCCGAGGCCACACTCATGGTGTCCCGTGTGTTCTCTTTTCCCACAGCGTCCACACATGCCGATGCCCGTCTACACCACCAGGAGGCCTTCTATCCCTGAGCCTTCCCTGCTGACGGAGGCACGTACTGAGAACCCTGACGTGCGTGTCCGGTCCCATTCCATATCTCCTCTCAGTAGCCCTAAAGTCAGCCTCAGCCCACCTAGTGGACCTCCTGGTGTCCAGGAAATGCCGGTTGCTGACACACCTCAGCCGGCACGCCAACCCTGTGTCAGGGCTGATAGCCTGGTTGTGCAGCAGAGAGCCAAGAGGCCCTTCCCAGTCTCCCTCGAAGATCCCCAGGCTGGCACCAAGGTCCATGGCTGGGACAACACCCAGGCACCACCCAAGTATCCTGAGGAGAACACCTGTCCCGCTGTCAGCAACGCATTGGCAGACAATTCCCAAATGGCCCTCCAGACTCCAGGCAAGAACTGTGCCCAGATGCCCCTAGACAGGACCCAGAACCCCCGAAAGAAAGCGCGATGGAGCCCCACCCAGCACACCCCCAGGAGCATCCAGGGAGCCTACCTGGGGATTTCGGGGAGTCTATGTCCTCCAGGAAGCATATGGTGCACGTGGATGCACAGCCGTGCCCCCCGCAGACCCGGAAGACACCTGCCCTCCTGCAAAGCAGGGGCACCCGGCCCACACCTGCCACACCTCACCTGGAAACGCTGCAGCCGTGCACCGTGTCCCCACGGCCGCCCTCTGTGCTGGCCCCCACTCAGCCCCTGAGAATGGTCTTCACCAGATTGGACAGAAGCTGCTGGAGCTCCAGGTTCCTAGCAGCTCCCTCATTCCTTCCTCCCGAGAAGCCAGGCCCTGCTCAGGGCCTTCCTGCCACCCAGATGTCGGATGGAGCCTGTGACTATGTCCCCTGGAGTATCCTCCACGATGACCTACAGGTGTCCTCATCCTCAGAAGACAGAGAGCGAATGAGCCGGCTCCTGGCCTCGGACACTTGTCCTCCACCCCACTGCACCTGACGGGGTGTCTGTGGACCTGAGGACGTGGTCCACTCCTGGACTGATGTGGGGATTCGGCACTTGCTCAGCCGCATTGCATGGAATATTTCAGGCCCACAGGGTCCTGCCTCTCATGTTTCTGGGGGCCGTGCTCAGATGCCCACCCCTCAACAGACACACTGTACTGTTCTTTAGGGAAATCCATGGGCTGTGGCAAAGGCTAGTCTTCCCTGTGGAATGTCAAGTTGTTCTTCTGGAAATACATTATCTGTGAAATGGAGGGAGATTTGAGTGAGCACTTGTCACTCCAATGGAAATAAAATCTAAGATGTTAAGCTCTCTTTGGTTTACGCATGTCTGCATTTGGGGATTCAGCATGGCGTACCCACTGTGTGCTCTGCAAATGGATGCCGTATTCTCTCCTGACATGAGTTTTTCTTGACTCTCTGGTGGTAGCTTTGTGGGATTTCTGATGGGCAATATTTCACCCATGTAGTTCATTTTTGTTCTTGAATGTTACCTTAGAGTCGTGTGTAGTGTTTTATTTCCCTTAATAAAATGTTAGCACCAATGAATAGTGTGCATGTCTTTCTTTTGATTTTGTTTTGTGGGGTTTTGTTGTTGTTTTTGTTGTTGTTGTTGTTGTTGTTGTTGTTTTTCAGCATTTCTGAACCTCTCTATAGTTATTTTAATTCCTCCAGCCTTAATTACCTGAGAAGAGACAGCAGCATGTTATGACCGGGGGATTCTTAGACATCGAGGGTCTAGGGTACACCCAGCTCTCCTGCATGAAGAGCTGTATAGGGAACATTGATCCCCATGCATCCTGTGTGGGTGCCATGTGCACTGCAAGGGGCCAGGGTCACACGTTGGTCTATAAGGGGATGAGTTGGTGGTTTCCCTCTATGCATATTCTGGAACCCACTTCAATGTTGGATCATGATGACTCCTTTCTGAGGCCTCGGCATGGAGATTTTTCACCCTCGAGATGCTTTAGGAAGCAATGTTTGACAACTGGGTCCGTGTTGGTCCAACTAGCATGAGATCCAGGCTACAGTTCTCTCTCTCTCTCTCTCTCTCTCTCTCAGAAATCTCTGATGAGAACCCATGGAAACAAAACCATACCACACCAAGCCAAAGCAAACAAAGCCATAGTGGTGTTGAGAGGATTCCTTTCTTAGGAAGAGCAACTGACTGGTCTTTCCTCACTCCAGAGCACCTATTGAAGGGTGCTCTCTCTTTCTCTGCAGATGCCTGTAGCTGAAGGGTGGAGGAGCTCCTCGATGAGCACACTAGATTTTTAAGAGGCAGAGGACAGTACAGAAGCAGGTTTGGGATCCCTCTCCTGCTCCCAAGCCCTCCGTAACTCCCATCCATGCAGTCGTTATGTGACCAGGGTCAGAGTCTGGCCCCTTGAGCCTCAAGCCCCTGTCTCATCGCATTAATGCTGCCCTATTGCTATCTCATGGCCTCTGAGGAAAACCCAGCTTCCTGGCTCTTGATTTCTGGCCACTCGATGTATAGGTGGGGAAACAAACATTCCCTACCTTCTGGAAGCCTATGAAGATCCCAGAGGTCCAAGGGTAGAAAGGCCTATCCTCACAGGGGAATCTCAGGATTGGAGCTAGTGAAGTAGCCTAAGGATTCTTGGACCTGCAGGTATACAGGGCACAGGGGTGAGGAGGCAGGCAGGCTTGAGCGAAGGGCCTTAATGCTGGGCTCTCCAGCAGATTTGGCACTTCATGGGCAGTTGAGGGGATTCCTTCCATGTGCCCAGGGAGATCAGTGAGAAAGGCTAGCTGAAGAAGTCCTGAGCAGGCCTGTTCTCCCCCTCTAGTCACCTCTCGTGTCTTTTGCTTCTCCGCCAACAAAAATCCAAACCGAACCAAACCAAACCAAAGCTATCTTCCCAAAGGAAAATCCACTCTCATCCAGATATGGAAGAAGAGTTAAATTCTGGACAAACTGGTATAGGGTATGGATATACCAGGAGTGTTCCCTCACTTGGAATCAACCCAGGAGCATATTCTGGAGCAGAGACAGTAGGAGTGGTATTGGCCACAGTCCATCAGCATGGACTTCCAAAATTCTTAGAAAGACCACCTCCCAGATTATTCACTCAAATTCATGATGGGGATTGACAATGCGCAATGCAGTTTGACTCCATTTTTGCAAGTGGATGTGAGAAAACAGGCATCCCCTTCCGAAGCAGCTGAAATGATCCGACTTTGTGTACTTCTGATAGATTCACTTCCTAGCTGCCATGTACTAATGGGACCTGCTCCCTTGCCCGGAGTGGAGACCATCTTTTATCTCCTTTCCCTGATATCCCTTTCACTAATTTCTATATTCCCCCGTATGAATGAGACCATATAATGATTGTCTTTCAGAAGGAGAGAAGCAAAACTGCCTTCTAGTTGCCAATGAAAATGGTCTCTCAAAGAGTCCACTGCAAATGTCCATGAATGATGGGAATCCAACTCTCTGGATGTCAAAGTAGCAATATGACCTGTCATCCACATGTGTATCCAAGGCATTCGACTTGACAAAACATCTCCAGGACCGAATTGAAGGGGTACCACAGAAAGGATGAGAGAAACCCAGGTAGATACTAGAAGATGGAGACATTTCCCAAAGGTGACATATGCAGGGATGGATGTCAGATAGAGGACAGAGGACAGAGAGATAGGGGGTAAAAGTATTCTTTTGGGGCCAGTGCATAGCCCTCCATCTGCACTGGCAATACCCTGGCCGTGTCTGAGTGCCAGGGCCCAGGAGAACCCGTGCTGTCTTTCCAGTGTGAAAGCTGGCAGGCTGGAGACCTGGGAACGACCATTGTGTCACTGCCAATGCTGTCCCACGGGGGCAGGGTTCTCGTCCTGGGACATGGGTCAGCTGTGTGCTCCAGGAAGGTCATGGTTTGACTGGCTGAGGTCACTCCACCAAGGAGGACATTCTGCTCTGCTAAGTCCACGGAGGTCAGAGTTCATAGCATCTCAAACTGTCCATCGGACCCCCTGGTGGATTGTATAGGAAAAGAGGAAGGGATCCCTGGGTGGCGCAGCGGTTTGGCGCCTGCCTTTGGCCCAGGGCGCGATCCTGGAGACCGGGGATCGAATCCCATGTCGGGCTCCCGGTGCATGGAGCCTGCTTCTCACTCTGCCTGTGTCTCTGCCTCATTCTCTCTCTCTCTCTCTCTGTGACTATCACAAATAAATAAAAATTAAAAAAAAAAAAGAAAAGAGGAAATCCCCATGGACCCTTGAATTGAGGAGGAAACAGGTCCAACCTTGGTGCATGCAAATTGGCCAGTGGACTTTTCATTTGATACTTCCCTATTCTGTTTTTAGCCTTTATTTTTCAGCAGATGACTATTTTATTTGTTCAAATTGAAGCTGATTTAGTTCATAAAAATATAACTCATGATCCCGCTCCAGATTCTTGTATTCCCCACCTAATTGTCAGCTGAGTCTGTTGTATTACAAAAAATGTTCAGGCCCAACACTCCCAAAAAATCCCTTGTAAAACCTATTGCCCATCATTTTGGAGATGAATTGACCTGACACTATAGATCAGTATTCTTTGTCTAGTCCCATTCATGATCAGTGTCTCCATGATTGAACTGTTTTTTTTTTCTTTTTTTAATAATAAATTTATTTTTTATTGGTGTTCAATTTGCAAACTTACAGAATAACACCCAGTGCTCATCCCGTCAAGTGCCCCCCTCAGTGCCCGTCACCCTTTCACCCCCACCCCCGCCCTCCTCCCTTTCCACCACCCCTAGTTTGTTTCCCAGTGTTAGGAGTCTTTATGTTCTGTCTCCCTTTCTGATATTTCCCACACACTTCTTCTCCCTTCCCTTCTATTCCCTTTCACTATTATTTATATTCCCTAAATGAATGAGACCATATAATGTTTGTCCTTCTCTGACTGACTTACTTCACTCAGCATAATACCCTCCAGTTCCTTAATTATATTTATTGGTGTTCATTTTTATTGTTTAGAAATGCTACTGCTTTTTGCATGTCAATTCTACAGGTTGCAATTTGAAAAGAAAAAGTTTCTTTAGCAGTCTGTGTGTATTTGTACCCTTTAGGGTCTTCTATATATATGATCAAGTGACTTGTGCAGAGAGATAATTTTACTTCTTTTCAGATTTTGATGCTTTTTCTTGATTAATTGCTCAGAGAAGTACTTCCACTACTAAGTGAAATAGAAGTAATGAACTCTGACCTCTTTGCTTTGTACCTTAAAAAAAGAAAACCTTCCAGTTTCTCAACATTGAGTCTGATGTTAGCTGTAGGTTTTCCCATATGATTAATATGCTGAGGAAATTTCCTTTTATTAGTAGTTTATCGATGGCTTTTGTTAAGAAAGCTGGTGAACCTTATAGATGCTTTTTCTGCATCAATTGAGATCTCTGTTTATTGTTATTTTTCTCATGCACTCTACTACTTTGATTGCTTTGCCTATGTTGAAGAATACTTACATTTGAGTAATAGAATCCTGGTCGGCCATGGTGGTGTATAATCCTTTCCATATGCTTTTGAATTAATTGTGCTTGTACTTTGTTGAAGATTTCTACATCAATGTTTATAAGGCATCTTGGTCTATACTTTCTTTTCTCGTAGCATCTCTGTTAGGCTTTGGTATCAGAGTACTGCTAGCCTTACACAATGAGTTAGGAAGTATTCCCTACATTTCAAACTTTGAAATTTTTTGAGAAGTACTGTTGTTAATTCTCCTTTAAATGTTTGGTAGAATTCACAAGTGGAGCCACCTTGTTTAGGACTTTCCTTTGTTGGGGATTTTTGATTACCAAATCAATCTCTCTCTCTCTCTTTTTTTTTTAGTTGGAAGTGCACCTTTTGAATTTTTTTACATATATATTTTTTTAATTGGAGTTCTATTTGCCAGCATATAGTATAACACCCAGTGCTCATCTCATCAAGTGTCCCCCTTAGTGCCTGCCACCCAGTCACCCAATCCCCTTGCCCACCTCCCCTTGCACTACACCTTGTTTGTTTCCCAGAGTTAGGAGATTCTCATGTTCTATCACCCTCTCTGATATTTCCCACTCATTTTCTCTCCTTTCCCCTATAGTCCCTTTCACTAATTTCTATATTCCCCCGTATGAATGAGACCATATAATGATTGTCTTTCTCCGATTGACTTACTTCACTCAGCATAATACCCTCCAGTTCCATCCACATTAAAGCAAATGGTGGGTATTTGTCATTTTAATTTGTAATGGTTGAGTAATAGTCCATTGTATATATAGACCACAGCTTCTTGATCCATTCATCTATGATGAACACCGAGGCTCCTTCCAGTTTGGCTCTTGTGGACATGGCTGCTAGAAACATCGGGGTGCAGGTGTCCCAGCGTTTCACTGCATCTGTATCTTTGGGGTAAATCCCCAACAGTGCAATTGCTGGGTCATAGGGCAGGTCTATTTTTAACTCTTTGAGGAACCTCCACACAGTTTTCCAGAGTGGCTGCACCAGTTCATATTCCCACCAACCGTGTGAGAGTGTTCCCTTTTCTCCGCATCCTCTCCAACATTTGTTGTTTCCTGCCTTGTTAATTTTCCCCATTGTCACTGGTATGAGGTGGTATCTCATTGTGGTTTTGATTTGTATTTCCCTGATGGCAAGTGATGCAGAGCATTTTCTCATGTGCATGTTGGCCAGGTCTATGTCTTCCTCTGCGAGATTTGTCTTCATGTCTTTTTCCCAACTTCTTGCAAGGTACATCCACAAAGGCAAAAGAAAAAAGCAAAAATGAACTATTGGGACTTCATCAAGATAAGAAGCTTTTGCACAGCAAAGGATACAGTCAACAAAACTAAAAGACAACCTACGGAATGGGAGAAGATATTTGCAAATGACCTATCAGATAAAGGGCTAGTTTCCAAGATCTATAAAGAACTTATTAAACTCAACACCAAAGAAACAAACAATCCAATCTTTTCTCTTTTTTATTTTTTATTTTTTGCAAAGCAGCATAACAACATCTGATTGTAGGATTTGCCTGAGGTTGTGATCACAGCTGTAAACATTTGCACATCAGGAAGAAAAACAGGAGGAGATGGGTTCTTCTAACAAGGAAAAAAAAGTAGAGTTCTAGAGGTCATTCTGCCTGCATTTCTCCCTCGACAAAGAGCTTAGCTGACTGCAATCTTACTTTCTTCGAGGAAGTGAGGGAATTGGTGTTTGGGGATGCTGTGGGCAGCACCTAGTTTTTCCACTTCAGCACTGAAGGCATACTGGGAGCCATCCATCTCGGAGATAGGGGTGTTGTTCACAATGGAGCTGGCCCCCAGGGAGACTGGGAGGGTAGGAATCCTCCCACTCTGGATCACAGAGCTCTCAATGGACTTCATGGCCAGACCTCCATTGAGCATGGTGGTGTACTGGTTCCACAGGACAGGGTCCATGTTCCCCGAAGGGGCCAGGGTATCCTTTGGAAACATCTCAGGGATTCTCTTTCCATCAGCTCCTAACAGAGCCATGGTGTTCTCACTGGCCAGCTCCTCCCATGGCGAGCCGAGCTATTGTCTGCCCCATGCATCATATAGTGGGCCTTCAAGTTGCCCTTGGTGGTAACGGCTCGCCCACATATGTCACACACGAAAGGCTTCTCCCCAGTGTGAGTCCGCTCGTGAATGTGAAGAGCGCTCGCCGAGGAGCAATTCTTCCCACACTGTGTGCAGCCGTGTTGTTTGGCCTGTCGGCGTGGCCGGGCCGCTGGCAAAGCTGTCACACCTGGGGACATGGCCGCGGGTCCAACAAACGCACCAGGGACTTGGACTTTGACATAGGTTGGCTGGGCTTGAGGAAATGTTGCTGGCAGACTGCTCCGACCTTCCATCTCTGTGCGGCTGTCCTCGGAGCTGTCTGCTTTGCCCCCAGCATCAGGAGGCCTGGACTTGACGCTCTCTGCCTGGCTATTGGCAGGCGTCAGGGCCTGGAAGGACGTGGTCACCAGCATCTGGACTTTGACTCTGGTACTCCTGGTCCCCTATCACTGAGGACGACGAGGCGTTGGTCAAGCCGTGGCTCTCCACCGAACCGTTTTCTCTGCTGCTCTGTCGCTGCAGGACAAGAGGAGCAGGACCCTTTTTCCGGGACGTATGAATGTGTATTCAATTGCGTTTGGATGTAAAGTTCTGTAAATATCTGTGAAATCCATCCGGTCCAGTGTATCTTAAAGCTCTTGTTTCTTTAGAGATGTTGTTCTTAGAAGACCTGTCGATTGTAGAAAGTGCTATATTGAAGTCACCAAGTATAAGTGTGTTATTATCTAAGTACGTCTTAACTTTGGTTATTAATTGATTGATATACTTGGCGGCTCCCGCATTCGGGGCATAAATATTCATGATTGTTAGGTCCTCTTGTTGGATAGATCCTTTAAGTATGATATAATGTCCCTCTTCATCTCTTACTACAGTCTTTGAGAAAAACTTTATCTGATATAAGGATGGCTACCCCTGCTTTCTTTTGAGGACCATTTGAAAGGTACATGGTTCTCCAACCCTTTATTTTCACGCTGGAGGTGTCTTTATGTCTAAAATGAGTCTCTTGTAGACAGCAAATAGATGGGTCTTTTTTTCTTATCCAGTCTGAAACCCTGCGCCTTTTGATGGGGTCATTAAGCCCATTCACGTTCAGAGTTACTATTGAAAGATATGAATTTAGGGTCATCATGATACCTCTTCAGTCCTTGTTTTTGTGGATTGTTTCCTAGGACTTCCTCTTTCTTTTACAGGGTCCCCCTTAATATTTCTGGCAGAGCCAGCTTGGTGGTCACATATTCTTTCAGTTTCTGCCTATCTTGGAAGCTCTTTATCTCTCCTTCTATTCTATTCTGAATGAGAGCCTTGCTGGATAAAGTATTCTGGGCTGCAGGTTCTTCTCATTTAGGACCCTGAATATATCCTGCTGCCCCTTGCTCACCTGCCAGGTCTCTGTGGAGAGGTCTGCTCTTGTCCTAATGCTTCTCCCCTTAAAAGTTTGTGATTTCTTATCTTTCACTGCTTTTAGGATCTTCTCTTTATCTTTGGAATTTGCAAGCTTCACTATTAAAATTCGAGGTATGAGTAGTTTTTATTTATTTAAGGTGGGGGGGGGATCTCTAAATCTCCGGAACTGAATGCCTGTTTTCCTTCCCATGTTAGGGAAGTTCTCAGCTATGATTTGTTCAAATACAGTTTCTGGACCTCTGTCCCTTTCGGCGCCCTTGGGAACACCAATTAAGTGTAGATTTTTCCTTCTGAGGCTGTCATTTATTTCCCTTAACCTGTCATCATGGTCTTTTAATAGTTTTCTGTTTTTTCCTCAGTTTCTGTCCTTGCCATCAACTTGTCTTCTGTGTCACTCACTTGTTCTTCTAACTCGTCAACCCTTGTCATTTGGACCTCAAGTTTGGATTGCATCTCAGTTAATTGATTTTTAATTTCAGCCTGATTAGATCTAAATTCTGCAGTCATGAAGTCTCTTGAATCCTTTATGCTTTTTTTCTAGAGCCACCAGTAGCTTTATAATTGTGCTTCTGTATTGGCTTTCTGACATTGAATTGTAATCCAAATTTTGTAACTCTGTGGGAGAGAGGACTGTTTCTGATTCTTTCTTTTGAGGTGAAGTTTTCCTTCTAGTCATTTTGCTCAGTGTGGAGTGGCCAAAAACAAGTTGTACTGGAAAAAGAAGAAAAAGAGAAAAAAAAAAGTTGAAATAAAAAAGAGTAAAAACGGGGGTGGGGAAACAACAGAAACAAACAGAAAAGAAAAAACAAAGGGGAGTATCCTCTGATCCTATATACTCTAAATCCCTTGACTTCCCCTGGAATTTTGCAGTCCCGCTTCATCAATAACTTGCTTTTCCCCTGACCTTCCTGCTGGTCTTCTGGGGGAGGGCCCTGCTGTGCTGATTCTCAGGTGTGTGCACCTGGGGGAGCTGCCCAGCCCTCTGCCAGTTGTACAGCTCAGTGGGAGTTGTTTATCCAGTGAGGTCCCTGCTCAGTCCCAGGTGCAGGGTGACACCAGGAGGGACAACAACAGTGGCGGCAGCCAGCTGTCCAGCCCTGGAGTCAGCTCCCACAGTAACTACCACAGCTCCCAGTCCACAGGGACCTGGATGCTCTGGGGGCCAGGGCCACTGAACTTAACATCTCGGGGCCACCTGGCAGCAGGAGCGTCCTGGCTGTCCTGTGTCCTCCCGGCCTCTGCCTGTCCTGGGGGGAGCACCAGATCTTGGGCTGTGTCCCCCAGTGCCTTGGGCTCAAGGGCCTGTGACTCTGTGAATGGACGTAAAGTACCACGATGTATAATTTAAAAGCATCAGAGTAAATTTTGTGCCAAGTTAACTAATCCTATATTACAAATAAATTCATAAGCCATTATAGAGGTTAAAGAAAAACAAAATATAGAAGCAGTGCAATGACGGGGAGGGAAGCCTCCGTTGGGCTGCAGCCATCCCGAGCCCCACGGTAGGAGCTGGGGAGGGCTCCCGGGTGGTTCAGGGTATTGCTCAGGTATCGAAGCCTGTTGCTCCAGAGGCAGGTGGTGGCTCTGGCACTTTGGGAGCCCTGATTGCAGGAGCCAGTGCCTACTCTTCCTCCGGGGAGGCCGAGGGTGCAGGTGGCTCCTCCTCATTGGGGCAGGGAACCATAGGTGCGACCACCAAATGCACTGACTTAGACTCAGGAGCCAGCATCTCAGCTCGGGCCAAGCCCTCAGCTCCAGCAGCCAGGACCAGCTCGATCACCTCAGGCCCTGAAGCTTCAGCAAGCCCCACAGTCAGAGCTGGGGTGGGCTCTTGGCGTGGTTCAGGGTGTTTTTCGGTGTCTGAAGCCAGTTGCTCCATTGAGTTAGGTGGCTGCTCTGGCACATCGACGACCTCAATAGCAGGTGGTGGCACCTGTTCATCCTCCAGGGCTCCCAAGGGTGCAGGTGGCTCCTCCAGAGCATAACAGTGAACTAGAGCAGTGACCACTATCTGCAGGGGCTTCGACTCAGCAGCTGGCACCTCAGCTCAGGCCAAGCCCTCAGCTCCAGTAGCCAGGACCAGCTCGGCTCGATCACCTCAGGCCCTCAGGTGAGGCCCTCAGGTGTTGTTCTCGGGCCGAAGCTGTAGCTCCAAGAAGACAAAGTATCATCACCAGGATGGACTTTCCATGTCCCTCCCAAATCAAGGACGCTCTTAGCATTGCTCAACGTGAGTGAGTGCAAGAGCCCTGGGAGGTCTTCCCAGACTTCAGCCCGTGGGGATGCTTGTATGAACCTACCCACTGCTACCGGCCCAGCTGCATGGAGGCTTGATCTGTGGGGGCCCACCCTGTCCCCAACTAGGCCACCCCCAGTCCTCCTCACCCCCAGCCTCTGGCTCCGCTGCATGGGGGTGTCTGAATTGTTTGAGGAAACGCTGGGCACGGTGTTCCAGGTGTGAGCCTGGCATTCATGCCTCATGAATTCCAGGAGCTTTGTGAGGGAGGGGAATTCTGGGAGCTGACAAAAATCCTCCCCATAGTAGTCCAGCCAAATATCCAGGATGCAGGAGATGGCCCTGGGGAGAGACAGGGGGGCACATGCGTCAGAAGACAGGGCTCCCTCACACACAGGTGTCCTGGGGAAGCACTGCAAGAACCAGGGCCCCCTGCCTCCCGCTTGGGGCTGTTGGAGGCCAGTCTTGCTCCTGGTCCACCTGCCACCTGGCGGTCCTGCCGGACACAGGCCTGCTCACTGAGGAGGGGCTGGCATGAAGCCTCTGTGCGTGGGAGCCCACGACCAGTGTTGTGACCATCATTGTCTTTCCTGGGGAAGTGGGACTCCCTCCTCAGCCTGGCTCTATGCCCACTTGCCCCTAGAATCCACCGGCAGGTGTTCCGGGATGAGGGGCATCTGGCCTGTCATTGCCCTCACTGCACACACTGTCGCTCTGGGAATGTCCAAGTGAGGAGGGCTTGGGCTCTGTGTCTTGCCAGGCCTTGCCAGGATCCGCCCAGTACCTCAACCTTCCCTCCTGTGGCTCTGCGCTGCCTCCCTCATGAGGGGCTCCCAGGGGGTGTCCTTCCACTGACTCTAATCTCCCATCTCCCATGGGGTGGGGGCTGCCTCATCCATGAGCCCTCACTGGCACTCCTGAGCACCTGCTGTGCCCCTGGGTCCAGGTGCCACCATATTGGTGAGTGCAATGCTCCCCACACCCTCTGCTCCGGGGCCCAGGTGTGGGGTAGACAGGGGGTTTGGAGGGGGAGGGCATGGAGAAGGTCTCCCTTAAGGGTCCCAGTGCTCTCCCACAAAGCCCACACCCCATCCACAGTTCTCCTTTGCTCTTTTCCTGAAGGGCCCCTAGACCTTTACTCTGTCACAGGAATTGGAGATGTGTGGGGTAAGGGTCCAGCAGCCCCTCTGACCCACAGCCCCCTCACTGCCCTCCTGGAGAGGGGAGGCCCTCCTGCATGAGCAAGAGCCCACTCACATTTTCCACCGCTGCAGGACTGCATCGCTGTCGTCATGGGCAGCTACGATGCATCCATATCTAGAGGAGGGCGGGGGGCATCACATGAATCGTCCTGTGGACGTGACCTCTCATCATGGGGGCTATAACCCTCTGACCCCAGACAAGTCCGGAGCCCTGGGGGGCCGTCAGCTCTGTGTGTGGGGCCACGGGCATCTCCTGGAGAAGCGCCCACATCTGCTGGGGATTCCTGAATGCTTGAGGAATTAGGGCTCCGGCCAGGCCCATGGTTGATATCCGAGTGGGCCTGGGGCACCCTGGTGTCCCCAGTCTGGTTGCTCCAAGACACAGACCCGCGATGGACTCTCAAACCTCCCTTTCAATAGGGAAACAGGCCAGCTCAAGACCCTGGTGAGGGTGGGGGAGGAAGCCCAGGCTTCATCATGGGGAGAGAACCATGGCTGGTGAGCACAAGCACAGCCCCTCTAGCTGACCTGCCACAGGCCCTATGTGACTCTATTCCAGTCAGAGGAGCAGCCCGAGGGGCCGGGAAACTCAGAAACATTCCCCAGAATCCCAACCAGGAGGTGGCCCATCCCACTGGGCTGCAGAGGGTCAGGGTGCTCCCTTGGTAAACAGGAGGTCCAGCACCTCTTCGGTGCTGGCATATTCATTATAGTCATCTAAGAAACTGAAAATAGAGATGATGTCCCTGCGCAGCAAGGCGGGCAGCAGTTGTTGGACTTCGTGCTGCAGCACCTCCATCTGGGTGGGCTTCGTCAGGCAGATTGGATTCCACTTCCCGGCCAAGGCCCTTTCACCCTGAGGTGGGACAGATGGGATGCGCAACCAGCACTGTAGCCACCAGGAGCCCTGGGATTGGAGCACAGACCAAAGCCCGAGCTCTCAGTGGTTGCGGGGGGGTAGGAGTCCCCACAGCAGGAACCCGGGGCTCGACGCCTACAGCTCAGACACTTAGCATCTGAGTCTTGGTTGTGGCTCAGGCCATAGCCTCAGCATGCTGAGATCCTACCCCTGGCAGGCTCTGAGCTTCGGGCAGAGTGTGCTTGAGGAGCCCATGTCTCCCTCTCCTACTCCCTGTTCCCTGCCTGTCTCTTAAACAAGCAAATCATCCAATAAAGAAATAATCTGAGAGGATAAATTTTCAAAAAAAATTGGATCAATACAAGGATCTAGTGGGAGAGGTTGGTATCCCAGGTCCCAATGCCAGCTGAGTTTTAACAGCACTTCCCTGCGTTAATGGCTTTACCCCTTGAATTTGACCACACATCCAACTCTTGAGGTGCCAACAGGGAGACCTTTCCTTGGGTGGGAGGGCTCAGGGTGTGGGGGCTGCAGGATGTTGAGTGCCGCTCTGTGATTTGGCAACAGAAGGGAATCACATCGAAATCCTGCATCAGTGAAGGGCTCAGTGACTGTGGGAACCGACTGGCCTTCTGACATGTGCAGCACATGAGGCCCCTGTGCCCGACCCCGGGTGGGGGGGCAGGGATGTGCTCCTTCAAAACCTAACTGCAGAGCAATAGACATAGTACAGTGAGCCACATGTCGCTTTGGGAAAAAGTCTCCCAACTCACCAGGACCATGCTCAAGCCTTGGGGAAGGTGGGGAAGGACCTCAGGCCAATGGGGGTCTCCGGGGAGCACCAGTACAGAGAAAGTATAGCACAGTGCAAACTCCTGGAGACCGCGTGTGATGAGACATGGTGTGAATCTTTTTTTTTTAATAGATTAATTTTTTATTGGTGTTCAATTTACCAATATACAGAATAACACCCATTGCTCATCCTGTCAAGTGCCCCCCTGAGTGCCCGTCATCCATTCACCCCCACCCCCCGCCCTCCTCCCCTTCCACCACCCCTAGCTGGTTTCCGAGAATTATGAGTCTTTATGTTCTGTCTCCGTTTCTCATATTTCCCAGACATTTCTTCTCCCTTCCCTTATATTCCCTTTCACTATTATTTATATTCCCCAAATGAATGAAAACACACTGTTTGTCCTTCTCCGATTGACTTACTTCACTCAGCATAATACCCTCCAGTTCCATCCACGTCAAAGCAAATGGTGGGTATTTGTCGTTTCTAATGGCTGAGTAATATTCCATTGTATACATAAACCACATCTTTATCCATTCATCTTTCGATGGACACCGAGGCTCCTTCCACAGTCTGGCTATTGTGGACATTGCTGCTAGAAACATCGGGGTGCAGGTGTCCCAGCGTTTCATTGCATCTGAATCTTTGGGGTAAATCCCCAACAGTGCAATTGCTGGGTCATAGGGCAGGTCTATTTTTAACTCTTTGAGGAACCTCCACACAGTTTTCCAGAGTGGCTGCGCCAGTTCACATTCCCACCAACAGTGTAAGAGGGTTCCCTTTTCTCCACATCCTCTCCAACATTTGTTGTTTCCTGTCTTGTTAATTTTCCCCATTCTCCCTAGTGTGAGGTGGTATCTCATTGTGGTTTTGATTTGTATTTCCCTGATGGCAAGTGATGCAGAGCATTTTCTCATGTGCATGTTGGCCATGTCTATGTCTTCCTCTGTGAGATTTCTCTTCATGTCTTTTGCCCATTTCATGATTGGATTGTTTGTTTATTTGGTGTTGAGTTTAAGAAGTTCTTTATAGATCTTGGAAACTAGCCCTTTATGTGATACATCATTTGCAAATATCTTCTTCCATTCTGTAGGGTGTCTTTGAGTTTTGTTGACTGTATCCTTTGCTGTGCAAAAGCTTCTTATCTTGATGAAGTCCCAATAGTTCATTTTTGCTTTTGTTTCTTTTACCTTTGTGGATGTATCTTGCAAGAAGTTTCTGTGGCTGAGTTCAAAAAGGGTGTTGCCTGTGTTCTCCTCTAGGATTTTGATGGAATCTTGTCTCACATTTAGATCTTTCATCCATTTGAGTTTATCTTTGTGTATGGTGAAAGAGAGTGGTCTAGTTTCATTCTTCTGCACGTGGATGTCCAATTTTCCCAGCACTATTTATTGAAGAGACTGTCTTTCCTCCAAGGGATAGTCTATCCTCCTTTATCGAATATTAGTTGAACATAAAGTTGAGGGTCCCACTTCTGGGTTCTCTATTCTGTTCCATTGATCTATGTGTCTGTTTTTGTGCCAGTATCGCACTGTCTTGATGACCACAGCTTTGTAGTACAACCTGAAATCTGGCATTGTGATGCCTCAAGATATGGTTTTCTTTTTTAAAATTCCCCTGGCTATTCAGGGTCTTTTCTGATTCCACACAAATCTTAAAATAATTTGTTTTAACTCTCTGAAGAAAGTCCATGGTATTTTGATAGAGATTGCATTAAACGTGTACATTGCCCTGGGTAACATGGACATTTTCACAATATTAATTCTGCCAATCCATGAGCATGGAATATTTTTCCATCTCTTTGTGTCTTCCTCAATTTCTTTCAGAAGTGTTCTATAGTTTTGAGGGTATAGATCCTTTACCTCTTTGGTTAGGTTTACCCTAGGTATCTTATGCTTTGGGTGCAATTGTAAATGGGATTGACTCCTGAATATCTCTTTCTTCAGTCTCATTGTTAGTGTATAGAAATTCCATTGATTTCTGGCATTGATTTTGTATCCTGCCACGCTACACAAATTGCTGTATGAGTTCTAGCAATCTTGGGTGGAGGCTTTTGGGGATATCTACGTAGAGTATCATGTCATCAGCAAAGAGGGAGAGTTTGACTTCTTCTTTGCCAATTTGAATGCCTTTAATGTCTTTTTGTTGTCTGATTGCTGAGGCTAGGACTTCCAGTACTCTGTTGAATAGCAGTGGTGAGAGTGGACATCCCTGTCTTGTTCCTGATCTTAGGGAAAGGCTTCCAGTGCTTCCCCATTGAGAATGATATTTGCTGTGGGCTTTTCGTAGATGGCTTTTAAGATGTCGAGGAAAGTTCCCTCTATCCCTACACTCTGAAGAGTTTTGAAGAGGAATGCATGCTGTATTTTGTCAAATGCTTTCTCTGCATCTAATGAGAGGATCATATGGTTCTTGGTTTTTCTCTTGCTGATATGATGAATCACATTGATTGTTTTACGGGTGTTGAACCAGCCTTGTGTCCTGGGGATAAATCCTACTTGGTCATGGTGAATAAACTTCTTAATGTACTGTTGGATCCTATTGGCTAGTATCCTGGTGGGAATGTTTGCATCCGTGTTCATCAGGGATATTGGTCTGTAATTCTCCTGTTTGGTGGGGTCTTTGTCTGGTTTTGGATTAAGGTGATGCTGGCCTCATAGAACGAGTTTGGAAGTACTCCATCTCTTTCTACTCTTTCCAAACAGCTTTAGTAGAATAGGTATGATTTCTTCTTTAAACGTTTGATAGAATTCCTCTGGGAAGCCATCTGGCCCTGGACTTTTGTGTCTTGGGAGGTTTTGATGACTGCTTCAATTTCCTCCCTGGTTATTGGCCTGTTAAGGTTTTCTATTTCTTCCTGTTCCAGTTTTGGTAGTGTGTGGGCTTCCAGGAATGCGTCCATTTCTTATAGATTGCCTGATTTATTGGCATATAGCTGTTCATAATATGTTTTAAAATCGTTTGTATTTCCTTGGTGTGGTGGTGATCTCTCCTTTCTCATTCATGATTTTATTAATTTGAGTCTTCTCTCTCTTCTTTTTAATAAGGTTAGATAATGGTTTATCTATCTTATTAATTCTTTCAAAGAAGCAACACCTGGTTCTGTTGATCTGTTCCACAGTTCTTCTGGTCTCGGTTTCGTTGAGTTCAGCTCGAATTTTAATTAACTCTCTTCCTCTATTGGGTGTAGGATCTATCTGCTGTTTTTTTCTAGCTCCTTTATGTGTAAGGTTAGCTTTTGTATTTGAGTTCTTCCAGTTTTTGAATGGATGCTTGTATTGCGATGTATTTCCCCTCAGGACTGCTTTTGCTGCATCCCAAAGATTTTGAATGGTTGTATCTTCATTCTGATTAGTTTCCATGAATCCTCACTAAGGTTTTAATTTTGCATTTTCTTTGCATTGTTTGGATATTCTCCTTTTAGGAAATGCCCTTCCAAGTTTGTGTTTTTGTGAAGACAAGTTAATTTTCTATAGGATATACTTGCAAACAATACAAATTTCACAATTAGATGGTGAGAAAGCAAAGAGATAGGTGCTATTTGTAATCTTATTCCCACAACAGAAAGCTCCTTGTTTGTTGGTTGCTGACCAAAGCCTGGCCTCCCAAATTTTGCCGATTTTCTACCCAGTGATATTCTTTTACCTCCTCATTACTCATTCATGTTTTCAATTTCCATATGGACTCTCAGAGATCAAGCAGCAGTTTAGTGGAGTAAGCATTCTTATGCCATCACCACGAAATCACTTTAGTTACATGTCAGATGACTATGTTTGCTTTGAGGTTTTCTGTTGTGTCCTATTGTCCATTTTCCCCTCCCTGTGCTGATACATCACTGTCTATAACATGCTTCGATGTCCAGTAGTATCAGTCCTTCAGTTTTATTTTGCAACAGTGCCTTGACATTCTAGATCCTTCCACCTTTCCATGTAATATTAGCATAATTTCCACAGGAAACACCTCCTAGGAGTTTTACTAGGATCGAATAAGATCTCTTGGCTCTTTTTGGAAGGACTAAACCATAGAACCTTGTAATTCATGAACATGATAAATGCCTGTATTTGGATATTATCTTTAATTTCTTAATATCTCAGCTGATATTTAATCATTTTCCTATAGATACCTTTCCCAAAGTTTTTGATGTAATCCAACTAATGTGATTTCTGGTGGGTATCTTATTATATATCATGTGAGCACTTTACTTTTTAATTAATAATTGTTGATATATAGAAAACACAATTAGTATTTTAATATGTTCTTATATCCAGTTATCTTGCTTTATAATACTAATCACCTAATTAATCACTTATGTCACTTATTTTATATAATACGTGCTTGTTTGTTGTTTCTGATTTATGTGAATACAAAATCATTGTCCTCTGCAGATAATTGTTTTGTTTCCTCGCAGTGCTAAACAGTCTTTTACTTTCTTGCCTTATTGGTAGTTGTTAACATCTCTTTACTAAATCAAGTAAAATAGTGATGGTAGTTATCATCATATCATCATCATCATCCTGTGCCCAAACTCAGAGAGAATATTTTCAGTATGTTCACAATAATCGTGATTTGTGATGAGGAAATTTCTGTCCAGTTTACTAAGTTATCATGAATTACTATTAGGAATTTATCATTTTTTTACAAATTTATTATGGAATCACATAGCTGTTTTCTCTCTATTCTGTTAATGGGTTAAATATATTAAATGATTGTTCTGTATTCTTGGCTAGGTTATTTTTAATAATATTTTATTTGGTATTTTGTCTCTGTGTTCAGCAGAGATTTAATTTCATTTGTTCTTGTTTTATAATATCTTTTCAAGGTTTTTGGCCTCACAAAATAAGTTAGGAAATGTTCTTTCTTCTCCCTACAGAACCATCACTTCAATCTCTGCCTTTGTAATTCACATGTTCTCCACGTGTGTATGTCTCCATGTTCAAATTTTATTTTTTTTAATAATTTTATTGTCACATTGGCTGGAGCACACTAAAATGACCTCATTTGAACTGGGGTACCTTTGTAGAAACCCTATCTGCAAATAAAGCCATATTCTGAGGTACTCCAAGATCGCAACATATTCCGCTCACATGGAATAGTTTGAAATGGAAGGCACCAGGGGCAGGCATGAGCAATGATGTTGGAGCCATTCTGGTTGAAAACACAAAAGGAAAGCAGAGCACTGAGATAGATATGCAGGGACAGAAGGACAGAAATGTGAGAGGCATGTATGCCAACTATCCTGAGCAGGGCTTTCCACAGAGCAGCTACAATGGCTTGCAGTGTCATAATATATGGTGTTGTAATGACAAATACATCAAATCCAACCACAAAGAAGACCACCAGAGACCATAGATATGGTCTGGGTGTCAGCATTTGCCACTTTTAGCACAGCCATATGCTCACAGTATGTCTTTGGGGGTGATCTGTTTGAGGCAGAAGGGCAACCAGGAGATCATGAAGAAAAGGGGGCTCACATACTGCACGCTTTGTGCTATCACAGTTTTTCCCTCAGCTGTGCTTCCAGTTATTGGAAGAAATGAACATGGTGGTAGTAGAAAGGAGATGGTACATCTAGTACCAAAAGGCACATGGCCACCCCTGAGTGACAGATGACAAAGATGGACGAAGCCAACCAGCATTGTAGAGGCCTGTTATCTTGGTTATTTTTAGGCTTGCAACCAGTAAAATGGACAACTTCTTAGGTGAGGTAGATGTAAGAGGCCTTTACCATGCAAGCTAGCAGGGCCAGGAAGAAATAACACGGCTCATAGAAGTAGTCAGAGCTGGCCACATTGGAGAAGTGAGCTATTTTTCCACAAACAGCACAGCATAGCTGATATAGAGCAGGACCCAGATCCAGAATGTGACTCCTCATTGCCTTGGAAAGGACACAGGAAGTGGGTGGGAGGCAGTCCCTGGTGGTAGCAGCTGAGGATCACTGCTCCTGGGGAAAGAACCTACCTTCTGAAGGGTCTAATCAAGTCATAATCTGTGCTGTTTTTGAGAAGGCTGGGAACTATGAGAGCTGAGTGATCAGAAACATTGTCTTAACAAGAACCCACTTATCATATGTTATAAATATACTTTTTTCCTCCTAAAGTACGCTTAAAAAAATGGGTTATATCCAGTTATTCCTGATGGCAGTTGTTTATTCCATCACAGGCCCAGATTTATAGAATGAGGAATATACATTTCAAGCATTAAATCTCTAAATGGGAATGAGTCACAGTAAATGCTGTGTTGATCTTCATCCTTTTCTACTCCCAAAAGTCATTGCATCTAACAGAAAGAAATTACTCCTTCATAATGCTATGGAGGTATCTGAACTTGATCTTTCACATAGGTTATAATGAGGGTAAATTTGAAAAATCAAGGAATGGGGAGAGGGAGGGAGGGGTGTGATGTGATTTAGAATCAGAAATATATATATATTTGGTCTTTGTCCTCTTTTCTGGCACAGATCTCCTAAAACTCTTGGAATATCCTAAGTGATAAGAACCATGTTAAGGTGTCCTTTGTTATGTTAATGAAGTAACTTTGTATCCCACCCAAGGATGGTGGCTGGTTTGTCAGAGGAACCAACCTTGTGACAAGAGAGTTGGAAGTTTTAGTTCCAACCCAGACACCCAGGAAAGGGAGAGAGAGGTTGGAGGTTGAATCAACTTCCAGGTGGCCAATGATTTGATTAATTAATGCATGGGTATTATAATAGAGCCTCCAAAAAATCCCAGGAGAACAAGGTCCCAGAGATTCTGGGTTAGTGATCATATGGCGGACTGGGGGGCCTAGCACAATGGAGAGAGCAAAAAAGCTCCATGCCCTTTCCCAATCCCTTGCCCTAGGCATTTCTTCCTTCTGACTGTTTCCTGATGTTATATCCTTATAATAACCTGGTAGCTAGTAAGTAAAATGTTTATCTGAATTTTATGAGTTGTTCTAGCAAATCATGGAGCACTAGGAGCAGGAACATGGGAAACCTCTGATTTATAGCCAGTAGTAAGGAACACAGGTAACAACAATTTGTTCTTGTGATTGGTATCTGAAGTGCGGTGGAGAGAGTGCACTCTTGTAGATCTGAACTATTAAGTTGTGGAATCTTATGCCATCCTCCTGAACTGAATTGTAGGAACCCAGCTGGTGTCCCCTGAAAATTACTTGTTGATGTGGTGTACCCCATACACGCCTGGAACTTGGCCATGGAATATCCCTTTAGAGGGAGAAAGAGAGGAGAGAGAGAAAGAGAGAGACCTAACTATCAGTCTTGCCCATCCTTCTCCTTCTGTTGCCTGGTTGACTAGGGAGACCTTGAGGCCTGAGGCCTCTGCCTGGTTTGTCCTCAGGACCTTGTGTGAGTGGGGGAGGGTCTTAGTCTTATTGAAAGAAAATAATTTAAGGATTGACCAGACACAGTGGTTGAGAGGTTCAAGTGAACAGTTTATGAAAGAAAGCCACACTCTGCAAGCTGTGAGAATAGGCATTCTCAAGGGACAGCTATGCAACTCAGGGTTGGGTTTCTGTCTTTCATTGATAGTTGTTAACTAGGGGTGGAATTTTATTTCTTGGGGAGGGGATTTCTTGGGAGCAGGGCTTAATGCCTTTTCTCCCCAGCTTTGTCAGGGTCTCTGGCCTTCTCTTTCTTGGGTCTGATGATCTGGCTTCCTGTGGACTGCTACTAAGACAGCCTTTCTGACTTTTCCAATGAGGCAGATTATGATTCTTCTTTGCCTCTAGGTATCCTATAAAGTTTAACTGCCTATTTCTAACCTGGGGAAGGGTGGAGGCTTGCCCAGTCCCTGAAGAAAGAGGCAAGAGCTGGGTCAAGATCCCAGGTCTACTGACTCTAGGTAGTGCCTTCTCCTCACTCCCTGTTATTTCAAGGGAAATCTAGGGCCTAATTTCTGGGAAACTCAGGGAAAGGGATGTTGCCTCAGGGCTAGTTTCTTCAGTAGGCTTCTACTTGAAGCATTGTTATTGCCAGGAGCCAGTGTGCCTTATGAAAGTGAGAACTCCCAGAGAACCCATAAAACAGTTATATGAAACAGTGTTTTTAGAATCCAACATGAGGCTTTCAGAATGCATATTCATCATTCCTCTTTTGTCCATTTAACTAATATTTAAGTATTGTCTCTTGGAGAAACTGAGTGTTGGGCCCTGCATCAGTAAGAATATTGGGTGTCTGCCTCAAGAAATCTCAATCAGTTAAAAGTTGAAATAAAAACCTAGCGTGGAGGAGTAGTAAGATAGAAGACAGAGAAAGTAACTATTGAAAAATTACTGAATAAATAAGGCCCATGAATAAATGACTGTTTCTCCCCTGTGGATACAAGAGAAATTGACTTCAACCATAAGGCCACTACCCCAACTGAGTCAGAATCTACATTGTCTCATGCTAGACTTCTCCATTCCTTTTTCAGACTCATGCTTTCTCTTCCCTCAAAGGTTTTAACTTCCTTTTTTTTTTAAAGATTTGTATTTATTTATTCAAGAGAGACACAGAGAGAGAGAGACAGAGACAGAGAGGCAGAGACAAAGGCAGAGGGATAAGCAGGCTCCTTGCAGGGAGCCAGATGCAGAACTCAATACCTGACCACAGGGATCAGGCCCCTGAGCCAAAGGCAGATGCTCAACTGCTAAGCCACCCGACATCCCAATGATCTTTCCTTCTTGATGTCTTGCCTACCCATTCCTGCCCCAGTCACTGTGCTTGGTATCACTGCTGTTTCTTGTGGTAAGAGAACCACTGCTACAGATCTGGTTTAGGACACCCATGGAGCCTTTTATACTCCATTCAGGAAGCCAGTTGAAATGGGGAACTACTCCATCCAAGCTTTCCTATCTCTATCCCCTCCCCCCAGGCTGAGTCTTTTTTAAATATGTGAGGTTTAAAATGAAGCTGCCACATTCAAGAAATGGAAATGGGCAAATTTCTTTTAAATCTTTCTTAAGGTGTAGTTTTGTACAATCCTCCAAAGCTGTCAATAATATGGATTATCATGTATAAATTCCTCTTTAGAGCTTTATAATCCACACCCTTTATTTGTCAGCCTAAGACCTATAGGTTGATTTCTTAAAAGGGTCCAATTCCTACCTAGGAATCTGTTTTTTTTTTTAATTTAGCTTGTTTATTCCCTCCCATCCCCATTTCTTGGCTCTGTTATATATTTTGGCTCCTAAATATACCCAAGATGTTACTTAGATTCTTTGGCTTCTGTTTTTTCATATACAAAATGTAACCGGATAACTATACCTACTTGTTACATATGTACCATGCAGAGTATGCAAAACTCCTATAAAGAAATATCCTGGCCAGTATTTACCGAGAATCCTGTATCTTTTCTGTGGTGGTCCTTTGGGAACCCAAAACTGAGACTCCCAGGTTTATCTGGAATGGAGATGAGGTGAAGGCTCTGCAAAGTAAGACAAAATACCTACTTGGGCCATTCTTCTTTCTCTGGCATGGGAGTTTAGCTCAAAAAGAAAAAAAAAGAGTTGCATTAGTCAGTAACTTCAGGAGTAGCAGACTGAGAATCATAAACACAATCTGATTCATCAGGGATAAATTTATGATAATAGCAGATTGTAGCAGGTGCTGTGAGAGCTTGGAGAAGGGGTGTTTTTAGGATGATGAACTTGTTATGTACATAACTATAGCACCAAACACAGTGCTGGCACCTAATAAGTGATGAAGTAATGCTTGCTGAATTTTGGTGTAAAATGCCATACTAATAACAAGGTGTTTGGCTCTGTGCAGAGTAGTCATACTGAAAATGCATGATTCTCCTTTTGAAGTTACTCTGGAACTGACTCCAGGCAGGCATAGTTGGACTCTTGAGTACTATTTAAATCCAGGAGAAGCTCACCTGATTTCGTTAAATATTTCCTGGCCTCTCCTAGTCAGTAGGTCACCTAGAGGTGTGTGCTCTCTGAAGAGAGAGAGACACACTGTGATGACTCTGACCAACATCACAAATGGGAAGGTCCAGTCCCAACTCAAAGCACTCCCTTAAAAGGTTTTGGAGATGAATACAGACATGATGGAGTCAGTTACAGAAATTTATGTCCTGGACCCTAATGCCCTCTGGTCTTCAGGTTTTAATGAAGGCAATCAACGTGTTTTCACTGATTCATATACTTGAGGATACTTCTAATCATGACAGAGCTGCATGGCTTAAGTAATTAGTTTTCATATAGGCTGGAATTGTAGCTGTCCAGTGACACTTCTTTTGGGGTCATTTGATACGAACTACGTTCTCGCTGCTCAAGTCTCTCTTGGTCCTATGCTCTCCCATACTTTTATGAGATGTTTGGTGCAACAAATTTTTCAAATGATATTTCTTGGTAGAAACTTAAAATGTTCCAAATATTTGATAATTTGTTAATAAAAAGAAGTGAGTGAGGGAGAAATTGTTTTTATATATCAAATTTACCTTCTGTGACAACAATATCCTTTCAGGTTTCCATGAAATAATGAAAAAGTCTGGTATCCCACTTGGCATCCCACAATACCTGCACATGCCATCTTGTGGTCAGCAATGGAATTGTTGTGACAATGGTACCAGGCAACTGTAACCATTTAGTCATTCTTTCATGGAAGTAGGTTTTGTTTTGTTTGTTTTGTTTGTGTTTGTTTGTTTTTTTTCTAGTGAGGGCGAGGGTAAGTATTGGATAGTGAACCGCTGTGCTATGCTTTTATTGGAAGTTTAAGTTCTAAGGTCAGAGGAACATGATGTGAATAAGTAACTTGAAATAATATACGTATTGTGTTAAGAGAGGGAAGAAATGAAATATTGGCGTGACAAAAATTACAGGAGGCAAGAACTAGATGAGATGAGGAAATTAAGAAGCATCTCGCTGTAAAGGAGGTACTGAGTATGAGACCCTAAAGGATGTCAGAGGAATATCATATGCTTAGAAAATAACAGCTGAGGGAAGAAGGATGATTTAGAACAAAGTTGTAGGCAGGTAAGAAGTGGATATGTTTGGAAGAAGGCCAGAAAGGGCTTGTAGCCAAGGAAAAAGGTAACAATTGGTATGGTAACAATACCTCAGTGAGTGTGTTGAAAACATTGACTAGACTATCGCAGCAATAACAGGAAAGGACCTACTTCTCATACATGCAACAGCACAGCTGAATCTGAAAAACTGTATACTGAGTGGAGACACCAGACTCAAAGAATGTACTACTTATCTGTTCATCTATCAAAGTGCTAGATGGAGAAAAATTAATCTATAGTGAAAGACATCAGATCAGGGTTTGCCTGGTTGGGGTGTGCAGAGGGGGTGTGTTTGACTCCAGAGAGGCAAGAAAACGTTCATGAAGTGGATGGCAATGTTCTATGTATTAATCGGGGCTGGTAGCTACAGAGGCATGCTGTATGTATCAAACTCTTCAAGGTGGGTGTTAAACTATTCTATATTTATTGTCACAGTTATGCAGCAACCAAAATGATTTGAAAAAGAAAAAGAGAGCCTCACAATCGGTAACACGATTTGCTGGATGTCACAGTCATTACTGGTTGCTGATAACAGGGTCATGTCCCTTTAGATCTCTAATATTTGGGAATCATGAAAATGCTCCTTCAGAATACCCATTCATTTCTGGGGACACTTTTTGGCTTTAATAGTTGTTTTCTCCTGGGAGAAGCAAACATGGTCCCTATTTCCTCTTCAAGCACCTCATCTGATGTTGGTTTTTACTAACATGAGAGCCTGAGGTCTAGAACCTTCTTCACTATGGCTTTGACAGGAGAATGGGTGAAAGAGGATAAAAGGACAAATGCAACAATTTGATGGAAGGTTTTCACCTTGCTTGTGATGATGCTATCATGTGTGTATGCATATGTTCAAATTCATCAAAATGAATACATTAAGCATGTGCAACTTTTTGTGTAAGGACACCTGAATAGAGTTGAAAAAAATAAGAAAAAGTACAGTTTTCTAAAACAGCTTAAAATTTTAATTTAAATTATTTATTTATTTATTTTATTTATGATTTCACACACACACAGAGAGAGAGAGAGAGAGAGAGAGAGAGACAGAGACAGGCAGAGGGAGAAGCAGGCTCCATGCACCTGGAGCCCCACGTATGATTCGTTCCTGGGTCCCAGGATCGTGCCTGGGCCAAAGGCAGGCGCTAAACTGCTGCACCACCCAGGGATCCCTTAAATTTTTAATTTAAAAGGAAATTAAATATTAACAAATACTCAAATTTCTAGTGACTTTCTCACTACCCGTAACCATACAATATATCCTCAGAAGACAATCTCCTTTTTATTTCCTTTCCAAAACTTCTTCATTGTGAAGTTTTTGGCAACAGGCAATAGGCCATTTGTGGAAAGAGAGATCAACACTCAGCATCCCTAATCCTCACTGTCAGCAGTCTCAAGGAGTTGTGATTCTGTCAGGACTTAATCAAGATTTTCAAGCTTTTCTGAAATTTGCTGTATTCAGGAGTCCTTCATCTTCTCAGATTCCCCCTCCATTCCCCTGGGCCTTGGCACTGAGTTAACCTGTTCTGTACACTTTTGTTGTTGTGTCAGTTACTTTTTCCTCATACTAAAATTAAACTTCCTAAATCAAGGATAATTTTTTAAAAATCCATGAAAGTGCAAAAGGGAAATTGAAATACCACAAATCTCATTACTCTGAGTTGCTATTATACGATTCAGATGTATTCCCAGATCTTTTTCTATACAAATTGTTATCAGCATTATGGGCAAATGTTATGTGTCTTTTTTCTTTACCATTATATCTTGATCATCTTTCACATCTATAAATACTTTTTGCAAATACATTAGTTAAATGACACATGATACTCAATTGTCCATTCTTCATCTGGGTCTTACATATCAATATGTGGACGTTTCCATGTTTTTATAAATGAACAATCTATACATGAGATTGTACTTTTTCTTTTTGTACTTTGTACTTTTTCCCTCAATTCTATTTTTATAATGAGTTTACAAGATGTGAAAATATGTACACTTTTTAGGTGTCTTAGTGACAAGTTCTAATCTCCTGTTTAATTAGGTGTAGCAACTTATAATTCTCCTGGCGGCATAAAGATCATTTTCCCCTTAATAGTCTGTAGAAGATGGCATTCTGTCCTTCTCCGACTGACTTACTTCACTCAGCATAATACCCTCCAGTTCCATCCACGTTGAAGCAAATGGTGGTTATTTGTCATTTCTAATAGCTGAGTAACATTCCATTGTATACATAAACCACATCTTCTTTATCCATTCATCTTTCGTTGGACACCGAGGACAAACATTATATGTTCTCATTCATTTGGGGAATATAAATAATAGTGAAAGGGAATATAAGGGAAGGGAGAAGAAATGTGTGGGAAATATCAGAAAGGGAGACAGAACGTAAAGACTGCTAACTCTGGGAAACGAACTAGGGGTGGTGGAAGGAGAGGAGGGCGGGGGGTGGGAGTGAATGGGTGACGGGCACTGGGGGTTATTCTGTATGTTAGTAAATTGAACACCAATAAAAAATTTTTTAAAAAAAGACAGCAAAAAAAAAAAAAAAGAAGATGGCATTCTGTTGAAATCTTCAGTAATTTGATAGATGGACATGTTCTTATTGGGTTTTTGTGATGATGAACGTTTGTCCACTCAGCGTTATGATCAGTCACATGCCTCAGAGAGCTCTTGTTCTGGACATTCTGAAAATTGTTCCTTTTGCTCTGGGGGATTTCTCATCTCTGGGCCTTTTGTTCACAAAAATGTTGTGCTGAATGCGATGGCCTGGCAACCTTTTTGCGTTTAGGTTCCTAGATCAGTGGGGTGATGGGGTTGGTTGTGATGCGGTGACCCTTGGCTTAGGGATCTTTTCCACAACAACCTTGAATATCCCTGTCCCTGATCTGCTTGGTACTGACTCCATAGATGATGGGGTTGAGCATGGGAGGTACCAGGAGATAGAAATTGGTAAACATGATATGTACCACTTGAGGCACATGGTGTCCAAAGCGGTGAGTGAGGAATGTAAAGAGGGCTGGGATATAAAAAGCCAAGATGATACAGATAAGGGAAGCACATGTGCCAAAAGCCTTGAACCGGGCTTCATCAGAGGGCAACCCCAGAACAGTTCTCAGAATCATCACATGGGATGTACTGATGACAATTATATCAAAGCCAACCACCGAGAAAGCCGGAAAGAGCCCATAGGCACGGTTTACTCTAGTGTCTGCACACACCAGCTTTAACACAGCCATGTGCTCACAGTATGACTGGACAATGATGTGTTTGGGGCAGAAGGGCATCCTGGAGACCATAATGCAGAAGGGGCTCACCCATAGCAATCCTCTCATCATCACAGCTACTCCCAGTTTACCCACTCAGCTGGGGTCAGGAAAGTAGAGTGGTGGAGTGGGAAACAGATAGCCACATAATTGTCCAAGGCCATAGCCATGAACAACCTGGACTTCACAGAGGAAAAGGCATGGATGAAGAACACCTGGATGAGGCAGGCATGGTATTCAATCTCATGAGCACGAAACCAGAGTATAGCCAGCATTTTAGGTTGCGTGGAAGAGGATAGAGCCAGGTCAGTGATAGCCAGCATGGCTAGAAAAGGTACATGGGCTCAAGCAGGGTGTGGTCAGTTCAGATTATATGAAGGATAATGATATTGCCAACTATAGCTACGAAATACATGGCACATAGAGGAAAGGCAATCCAAAATTGGTAATTCTCCAGTCCTGGGATTCCAAGTAGGATCAAGAACACAGGATGTGAAGAGCTGTTCCCTGAAGCCAGTATCATACGATGGGTAAATTGTTCTCCATTGCAAAGGCAATCTACTCTCTGTCATTGATAATAAGCAAGTAATTATTATTTTTAATATTTGAAAGAATCAATTGAACAGTGAAGCATTTGACATTAATGGAATAATTTAATTTCAACTGTTTTAATTAATAATTTTTACAACAAAAGTTATGATACTTTTTTCCTCATTTATATTTATGTCATCAAAATAGGATCAGAACACACTAGCTGTGTGATTCTTGTGGAGCAATCAGTATGTTCCTTGAAAGTAGAATCTTCCCACAGAAAACTATTCTGACACTTAAGTCACTAATATTCATTCTTGCTCTTCTATTCTTCAGAACTAAGAGATTTGTTTAACCTTCCCATAGATTCTTTTCATCTCTCTGTTTAAGTCAGTTAGGCATTTTTTCAGGGTTGGAAGCCAATTGGAAAACACTTTGTCTTAAAGGCTCATAGTAATAATGTATATAGTGATGCCAAGTTTGCTCTGACTCTAGGAGTTACCAGGAGAATTTGGGCTGGAAGATAACTGACGATTGTACACCTCTAATTAAGCCTACTATCCTTAGTGTATGTCCTCCGAGATTAGAGGCCAGCAAACTTTGATCTTTTTGGTAAAAGAGCACTTGTTCACTCCAATGGAAATAAATCTAAGATGTTAAGCTCTCTTGGTTTACGCAATGTCTGCATTTGGGGATTCAGCATGGCGTACCCACTGTGTGCTCTGCAAATGGATGCTGTATTCTCTTCCTGACATGAGTTTTTCTTGACTCTCTGGTGGTAGCTTTGTGGGAATTTGTGATGGGCATATATTCACCCATGTAGCTCATTTTTGCTCTTGAATGTACCTTAGAGTCGTGTGTAGTGTTTTTATTTCCCTTAATAAAATGTTAGCACCAATGAACTAGTGTGCATGTCTTTCTTTTGATTTTGTTTTGTGGGGTTTGTTCGTTGTTGTTGTTTGTTGTTGTTTTTCAGCATTTCTGAACCTCTCTAATAGTTATTTTAATTCCTCCAGCCTTAATTTACCTGAGAAGGAGACAGCAGCATGTTATGACCGTGGATTCTTAGCATCGGGGTCTAGGGTACACCCAGCTCTCCTGCATGAAGAGCTGTATAGGGAAACCTTGATCCCCATGCATGCCTGTGTGGGTGCCATGTGCACGCAAGGGGCCAGGGTCACACGTTGGTCTATAAGGGGATGAGTTGGTGGTTTCCCTCTATGCATATTCTGGAACCCACTTCAATGTTGGATCATGATGACTCCTTTCTGAGGCCTCGGCATGGAGATTTTTCACCCTAAGATGCTTTAGGAAGCAATGTTTGACAACTGGGTCCGTGTTGGTCCAACTAGCATGAGATCCAGGCTACAGTTCTCTCTCTCTCTCTCTCTCTCTCTCTCTCTCTCTCTCTCTCTCAGAAATCTCTGATGAGAACCCATGGAAACAAAACCATACCACACCAAGCCAAAGCAAACAAAGCCATAGTGGTGTTGAGAGGATTCCTTTCTTAGGAAGAGCAACTGACTGGTCTTTCCTCACTCCAGAGCACCTATTGAAGGGTGCTCTCTCTTTCTCTGCAGATGCCTGTAGCTGAAGGGTGGAGGAGCTCCTCGATGAGCACACTAGATTTTTAAGAGGCAGAGGACAGTACAGAAGCAGGTTTGGGATCCCTCTCCTGCTCCCAGCCCTCCGTAACTCCCATCCATGCAGTCGTTATGTGACCAGGGTCAGAGTCTGGCCCCTTGAGCCTCAAGCCCCTGTCTCATCCCGTTAATGCTGCCCTATTGCTATCTCATGGCCTCTGAGGAAAACCCAGCTTCCTGGCTCTTGATTTCTGGCCACTCGATGTATAGGTGGGGAAACAAACATTCCCTACCTTCTGGAAGCCTATGAAGATCCCAGAGGTCCAAGGGTAGAAAGGCCTATCCTCACAGGGGAATCTCAGGATTGGAGCTAGTGAAGTAGCCTAAGGATTCTTGGACCTGCAGGTATACAGGGCACAGGGGTGAGGAGGCAGGCAGGCTTGAGCGAAGGGCCTTAATGCTGGGCTCTCCAGCAGATTTGGCACTTCATGGGCAGTTGAGGGATTCCTTCCATGTGCCCAGGGAGATCAGTGAGAAAGGCTAGCTGAAGAAGTCCTGAGCAGGCCTGTTCTCCCCCTCTAGTCACCTCTCGTGTCTTTTGCTTCTCCGCCAACAAAAATCCAAACCGAACCAAACCAAACCAAAGCTATCTTCCCAAAGGAAAATCCACTCTCATCCAGATATGGAAGAAGAGTTAAATTCTGGACAAACTGGTATAGGGTATGGATATACCAGGAGTGTTCCCTCACTTGGAATCAACCCAGGAGCAAATTCTGGAGCAGAGACAGTAGGAGTGCTTTGGCTTTGTTTAAAATTTTCAATCCATGCTGCCATTCTATGTCTATAGGTTGGGGAGTTTAATTCATTTATATTTAAAGTAATCTTCAAAAAAAAAACTTACAACCTTGACTTACTAAGACTAATGTCAAGTATAACTAGTATTTTATGTGTCTCTGGGCTTTAACTAATTTTACCTTTATGGATTGTGTACTATGATACTAGTGTATTAGTTTATTTAAATATATGTATTTAAATATAAATATATATATATATAAATATTTAGTGTGTATGTGTTTATATGCCATACGTGACTTTTTATAAAATTAGCATTGCTATACACACTTACTGCTTATTTTTTAATCACTTGAAAATTTGCCCTTTTTGTTTTTCTTTCTCCTTTCCTGATTCTTCAGGCTCCCCTGCACCTGTGATCAGTATCATTTATCTGAAAGATAATGCTTTCTATACAACACATAATGTTTGTTCTTAAATGAAATGTATTTAATTCTGTTTTAAAGGACTTCTCATTAACCTCAGAATTCTGACAGATAATTATCTTTTTGAGCACCTTACTGATAATTCATTGACTTTTATTTTATTTCTGTGAGAAATTGGTATAAATACTTAGTTGTCTTTACAGCACGTAATCTCTTCCTTTGCTTTCCTTTGTCAAAACTATATGCATTCCTAGGAAAGGATGAGAAACACATTTGAATTGAGTCCCTTCTTGGGTAGGAGGAAAATCAATTCTCCTCTCTTTTGAGAATATAATGCAAATAATATTTAAAAGTGGCCTGTGCATCCAGAATTAGAAAAGAGTATTCCTTGATTTTCTTGGTGGATATTCTTTTAATAGGATTATTATCATTATCTAAAGATTTGTTTATTTGAGAGAAAGCAAACACGGAGGGGCAGAATGAGAGGGAGAGAGAATCTCCAGCAGACACCCCTCTGAGCACAGAGCTGATGTGGGACTTGATCCCAGGACCATAAGTCCATGCTGAGCTGAAATCAAGAGTCAAGAATCTGATGCTTAACCGACATGAGTCAGCCAAGCAACCCTGTCTTGGTAGATATTCTACTACAAAATTTCCTTTTAGATAACAAGCATTTACTTATATTCTTTGGTCCTGGATATGTATTATTTCTGTTTCGTTGATATTTTTATTGTGAATATAGTCTTTTATTAATACATTCTGTGTATTTCTCTTTAATGTTTAGGTATGTCTTAACTATTAATTCCATAGTGGTTTTCATATTTCATTATTGCAGTCTTGTTTATAAAATGTATCTAAGTATAACTGTTTACATACTACCTATTTGGAGGTTGGAGTCCAGATTAAATGTTTCAGACATCCCCTGTGGCTGTCAACTATGGGACCAGGGCTGTTAATGTGTATGCTTATTGGTCTTTTCTCTCTGCAAGGCAGTTCTTATTTTCATCATAAACCTTTTCTTATACTGTAAGATAATAATTTCTTATATTATACACTTATATTGTAAGTGTCTTGCCCCCCTCCTTTTTTAGTACCAAGTTCCCGATAATTTGTACTCTGAGTTGCCCATAACTGGTTGGTTCATTAAGAGAACATCTGACCCTACAGCTAGACCTCTGTAGTGTCTTGCTGTAGGGTCAAGAGATTGGCCTCTATTTCATCCTCAAGGGTCAACAGAGGCATCTCAGAAGCTGTCTGCCTCTGGTAAGAGATCTGAGTGTGATAAAGAATCTATGGAGGAAAGAGAAGGAAGATTTGTTATTCTTCTGCAGAATACAAGTCAGAATGAGTATCCATACGTTCTTTGGCCTTTATAAGATCCAGAACTTGGTACAACTCCTTTGATGAACAGCAGCTTGGGAATCTCTTCCCAAGTAAATATAGGACAGGAGGGCAAGATTGATATTTGATTATTTTCCATGTAACTGATTATCTCAGGAGACCTACGTTTTTGGAGATCACCTCTCCTGGCCTCATCTTTTATTTCTGCACTCTTTGGTATTTTTACAGTGTCATGCATTTTTGAAAAGTAAATCTTTCTCCATTAGTTACCTCTGCCTAAAACAACTCCTATATGTAAATTTTTCCTATCAGAATATCATTTCCAAGTTCTTCCACAGGATTCCAGAAATGTGCATTTCTAGGAGAAAGATCTTTGTGTTCAAGCTCAGCATCTCCAGGGTAGAAGATCTCATTGTCAGGGAGGGAAGCAAAGAGGATATGAACCAAGTCTTGCAGGCACACACATCAAGTTTTGCTCTTAATGAGTTGTGTGATCCTGGGTCGATTATCCAACACCAGCTCTGCTGATGTACATTGGCCATTGGCCATATTCTAGGCTCCATAAGGAATAAACCATATCCTGAATTCAAGAACTTAAGATGTCATGTCTGAGAGAGACATGTATTTTTAATGTCACAAATCATGCCATCACTCATAACGGAAGCATCAGGAAAAGGCCTCTGAGTAGAAAAGTGGGAGACCTTGGTCCCAAGGAATAGACAGGAGACTGTTGAAGAGAAAGAAAAATGAGTATCTCCCAAAGGGATGTTTGCTGGGTGCAGTTGAGTGGAGCTGGAATTCCTCCACAGGAGGTGAAGCAGCGTGAGCAGGGGTTTTGAAAGCAACATATATTATAAATATATGGAATATATATGCATTATAATATATATTCATATATATGTATAATGGAATATTACTCAGATATCAAAATGGTGGAATCTTACAATTTGCCACAATGTTGGAACTAGAAGTTATTATGCTAAGCAAAATAAGTCGATTAGAGAAAGATGATTATCACATGATTTTGCTCTTTGTTTTTTTTTGGGGGGGGGAGAACAAAAACATCCAAAATTTATTCTCCAACAAGACCGACAGCATCAGCAGGTAAAAACTACAGGGGTTTCTCCACAGATCATACATTCACACGGGCATGATTTGCTTAACAGGGAAAAAAGCGCTGGTGTGTTCTCAGTAACAATATCCACTTCACAGTGTAAGGAGGTACTAGCATTGTGTTCTCAACTTACAATTCCAGAAGGAAAACAACGTGGCCAAAAAAATTTGGATCCTAAAGTCAGGTGCCATAACACAGACCAACTTTTGTTAACAGTCTTGATCTACTTTTCCACAAAGAAGGTGATTCTCCACTCGAAATTAAAGTCTTTCTTTCTCCCTCTTTGTTCAACCATCAGAGCATGTTTCATCATTACATATACAAAAAAGGGGGGCGAGTAGAGTTAAAAAAAAAAAGAACCATGAAAATATCTTCCACGTCCAGCTGCTCCCACCACACATCAACTCAGGTTTAAGACAGCGCATTAGAACACTTCAGCGGTCATAAAATAGGAAAATAGACATTATGGCTACAAAAATAAAAAATAAATGAGGTAGATAAATTAAAGCTTTCACACCCATGACTTGCCCATTCGAACATCGTAGCCTTCATGCAATACTCAAGAACAATCTTCATACTAACTTGGCATAAGCTGCACCAAGGACACTTTTTCTGTACAAAGTAGTATGTGAACCTGTAAGAAATATGCCCTTTCCGTGAGTTTCTTCAAGAAGGAAAACCCAGGTCTTTGATCGAGTAGGCACTGGGGAACCAAATTAAGTCACCTGAGGGTCCCTGCTTAGGTGCCTAGCCCTCCTGCTGGCTCACGAATGAGACACCTGGAAAGCATAGGGAGTACATTGCCACTCTTGGGGCTCTGAATGACTCTATTTAAATAAGCAGCAACACATATTGACCCCTAAGGACTAAACCAGTCCATTTGAGGGTATCCTACCTAAGGACCAAGGTTGAAGGAATTTTGTAATTCTACAACCTTGGTTTAAAGAAAAAAAAGTACATTCAGGAAAAAAAATGGAAAGATGGTGGGTGGGTGTCATACGAAACAGGGCCCTAAACAGATGCCAGATCTTGTCCACGTACCCACATAGAGTCACCAGGGAAGTATACAGTACCCCCTCCCCCAATAGGCTAACAGTTGTCTTGTCCATTTTAATTCAGTAAGTTCCAACTTGAAATAGGAGGATAGTCTTTGGAAATACTTATTCTTGGTTGTACAAGGTTTTATGTATACAGCTTGTCGCAAGTAACAAAGCTACTTTGCAGGACCCGCTTCTTTCCAAAATGAAGAAAAAAAAATTCTAGCCTGTATACGTTTCAGTATTTTTTTTTTTTCTTTTTTCAATTTCTTTTCTCTTTTTAATTTTTTTTTTTTTTTTTTTTGCAAAGCAGCATAACAACATCTGATTGTAGGACTTGCCTGAGGTTGTGATCACAAGTGTAAACATCTGCACATCAGTAAGAAAAACAGGAGGAGATGGGTTCTTCTAACAAGGAAAAAAAAAAGTAGAGTTCTAGAGGTCATTCTGCCTGCATTTCTCCCTCGACAAAGAGCTTAGCTGACTGCAATCTTATTTTCTTCGAGGAAGTGAGGGAATTGGTGTTTGGGGACGCTGTCGGCAGCACCTGGTTTTTCCACTTCAGCACTGATGGCAGACTGGGAGCCATCCATCTCGGAGATAGGGGTGTTGTTCACAATGGAGCTGGCCCCAGGGAGACTGGGAGGGTAGGAATCCCCCCACTCTGGATCACAGAGATCTCATTGGTCTTCATGGCCAGACCTCCATTGAGCATTGGTGGTGTACTGGTTCCAAATGACAGGGTCCATGTTCCCAAAGGGGCCAGGATTTCCTTTGGAAACATCTCAGGGACTCTCTCTCCCCACAGCAGGAACCTGGGGCTAGACGCCTGCAGCTCAGTCACTTAGCATCTGACTCTTGCTTGTGGCTCAGGTCATAGCCTCAACATCCTGAGATCGTGCCCCTGGCAGGCTCTGCGCTTAGGGCAGAGTGTGCTTGAGGAGCCCGTGTCTCCCTCTCCTACTCCTTGCTCCCTGCCTGCCTCTTAAACAAGCAAATTATCCAATAAAGAAATAATCTGAGAGGATAAATTTTCAAAAAATTTGGATCAATACAAGGATCTAGTGGGAGAGGTTGGCATCCCAGGTCCAACTGCCAGCTGAGTTTTAACATCACTTCCCTGCGTTAATGGCTTTACCCCTTGAATTTGACCACACGTCTGTCTCTTGAGGTGCCAACAGGGAGACCTTTCCTTGGGTGGGAGGGCTCAGGGTGTGAGGGCTGCAGGATGTTGAGCGCCGTCCTGTAATTTGGCAACAGAAGGGAATCGCATCGAGCCCTGCATCAGTGAAGGGCTCAATGGCTGTGGGAACCGACTGGCCTTCTGACATGTTGTGCAGCACACGAGGCCCCTGTGCCTGACCCCGGGAGGGGAGTCAGGGATGTGCTCCTTCAAAACCTAACTGCGGAGCAATAGACACAGTACAGTGAGCCCCGTGTCCCTTTGGGAGAAAGTCTCCCAACTCACCAGGACCATGCTCAAGCCTTGGGGAAGGTGGGGAAGGACCTCAGGCCAATGGGGTCTCCGGGGAGCACCAGTTAGGAGAAAGCATAGGACAGTGCAAACTACTGGAGAGTGAGTGCGATGAGACATGGTGTGTCTCTTTTTTAAAACATTTATTATTTATTCATGAGAGACACAGAGAGACAAAAGCAGAGAGGCAGACACACAGACAGAGGCAGAAGCAGCCCCGTGCAGAGAGCCCGAGGCAGGACTGGATACCGGGACTCTTAGGGTCAGGGCCTGGGTGGAAGGCAGGCGCTAAACCACTGGGCGACCAGCCATCCCCTGAAGGCTCTATTCTGATATTCCTCCAAATCTGTGCACAGGGACTCTGCATCTGGCCCAGGCAGGGTCAGGGCCATGGGGGCAAGTCTGGGGAGGAGGGGAATCCAGCTCATGTGGGAGCAGGTGTCTAGGGGGGAGCCCAGGGGAGTTGCAGGCTGGCTTCTGGGACCCGGGGTCTTCCTGCCACATCAGAGCCCTGGGTGTCAGATAGCCCCAGCCCCTGCACTCACCTGGAGCCCGCGCTGGCCTCTGTTAGCTGTGCAGGGCAATTCCCAGTTCCTCAAGGCGGTGGGGCAGACCACCTCTTCCTCCCCCTCCTGCCCCATGTCCTGGGTGGATCTCCGTGTAAAGACAGTGCCCGGCAGCCCGGCAGGAGGCCTCAGCGCCCGGTCTGGCTGCCTTGGCTGGGCCGCACACCCAGCTGACTCCATTCCAGACACACCACAGTGCAGTCGGCACACACCTCCCCCAAGGAGAGCAAAGGGATGCAGCTGCCAGGCCTTGGGTTAACTCTGGGTTGGGTAAGAGGCACCTCAGGAATCCTGTTTCCACCCTGCCCACCGTGACATCAGGGTGACCCTGAAGGGATCACCGGGGAACCTGCTGCCCTGCAACCTCCTCCAGCCTGGATGTGACCTGCCCACAGATCCCTGTTTCCCTGAAACTGAAGAGGAGGGGATGGGGCTGCCCAGGATGGCTGGCAGAGGTGGCCTGGCCTGGGCTGGGCTGCTCTGTATTACCTTATGGTGCCTCTTGATAAACGCCCTGAGGCGTTGGATTTTATGGTGGAGCCAAAGTCTACAGCCCCTTGTGAACTGTGTGTCCCTGACCCGGGTTCTTCCTCCGACTGGAGCCCTTGTGAACAAGCGGCATCCCTGGGGTTCCTGGAAACCAGAGTCCCCAGAAGTGGGAAAGTAGCAAGAGAACATCTTTCAGTCGCGGATGTCTCCAGCCAAGTGAGCCTGAGGTGGGGCTGCCCTAGAATGCGGGTGCCTGGTTACAGGGGTTCCAAGTTCTGTTGGGCTCTGTGTCAAGGAAGTGACCTCACTGCCTGGAACCCCCTGCCTGAGTCCACTGGAGGAAGCTTCAGGAGCAGTGCTCGGGGCTGCCGACGGCTCCCTGCAGGCAATGGCCTGTGTGCACACATGACACAACCGCACCCCTCTCCGCAGGCCCCATGGAAGGACTGTGTGCAGCCAGGGCCCCAGCCTGGAAACACACCTGGGTTCAGACACAACTTTCCATTCTTCCCTGGTTTTGACCCCTCAGAAGCCATTGTGCCTGTCGGGGATGGTCTGCGTCTTGCCTGTGGAACAGGGAGTATCCTAGCGGGTGCTTCCTCCAGATGTCCCCAGGCCACTGTGGCATCATATCTATGACATTGGCGGGTGTCACATGCAGGAAATACCTCCACCACATGTTCTTCCTTGGTGTGTACCTGCGTCCAGGCCCACAAGGTCCTGTGTGCACACACGTGGGCACCTGTATTCTCATTCTGGAGGCCCAGAAGATGACAGTCCCTCCGGGGGAGGGATGGGTAATAGCTTCCCACGATCCTAGTCTCCTGAATCCAAGGCAAACCCTACAGAAGTTGTCGGAGTCTTGGCCCAGAAGGTGTGAGGCTGTCCTCATCCTGAAACCCTACCTGTCGTGTGTTACAGGCCATTCCTTCATTTCCACTGGGTGAGCTGTGGACAGCGGTGCACCCAGTGTGTCGCCCTGACCCGGGCTCTTCCTCAGACTGAATGTGCTGGAATGCCTCCGTCTGGGCTGTCAGTGCCCACCCCCACCCCCGTCACATCTCCATGTCTGTAGCCAGTTCCATCCACACAACCTTTCCCAGCCCCCTCAGGAAGGGAGGAGCAGCCTTGGCCCCAAAGAGGCACAGAGCTGGCTTCATGCCCCCTTCTGCCTTCTTCACAGGCTGTGATCCTGGCAGGCAGTGGCTCTGCTTGGATCTGCACCTCCTCCCCTCAGTGGCTCCCTGGAACCCCAGCTGCTGCGTTTGTCAAAGCCCCACAGTTTGACACAGCCTCACCTGTAGAGTTCAGGAGTCAGAGGTAGCACCAGGCTTTTTTTTAGGGAAATTGCTCTTTTCATTCCTGATGATTTTCCGTATTTTGTCCATCTTTCCCCCTGGAGCATGAGCTCCGAGAAGGAGGACCTGGTCTGCTTCTCAGCTCTGGCACTATCTGTGCTGGGGCTCAGCGGCTGAAGGAGCAGGTGGGAAGTCCCATCCCACCATGGGCCAGCTCGGTGGGAGCCTTATTGATTTGGGGCATTTTTAAACACTTGTGCTTTTCTTTTCTTTTTTTTTTTTAAGGAAACTCTGTGCCCGTGTGGGACTCGAAGTCACGACCCCAAGATCAATAACCACACGCCCTTCAGACTGAGCCAGGCAGGCGTCCATTGGTCATTTTAAAACTAGTAGACTGATAACTATTTCAGTTAATTTGGTGATCCACATTTGTAGGTCTATTCCATTGTTTTTGCTCTAAGTTGAGCAGAATCGTGATAAAATAAAAAAAAATTCAGCAGAGATGAAGCCTCAGGTAAAACCCACAGTAAAATCAACCAATATAGGACTATTTGTAGAAACTTTGGTACTGCTCTATCCCAAGGAGTTTGAATGGTTGTATCTTCATTCTCATTTGTTTCTATGAATCTTTTTAATTCTTCCTTAATTTCCTGGTTGACCCTTTCATCTTTAGCAGGATGGTCCTTAACCTCCACGTGTTTGAAATCCTTCCAAACTTCTTGTGATTGAGTTCTAATTTCAAAGCATTATGGTCTGAGAATATGCAGGGGACGATCCCAATCTTTTGGTATCAGTTCAGACCCGATTTGTGACCCAATATGTGGTCTATTCTGGAGAAAGTTCCATGTGCACTTGAGAAGAATATGTATTCAGTTGTGTTTGGATGTAAAGTTCTGTAGATATCTGTGAAATCCATCTGGTCCAATGTATCATTTAAAGCTCTTGTTCTTTGGAGATGTTGTGCTTAGAAGACCTATCGAGTGTAGAAAGCGCTAGCTAGACTGAAGTCACCAAGTATAAGTGTATCATTATCTAAGTACGTCTTAACTTTGGTTATTAATTGATTGATATATTTGGCAGCTCCCACATTCGGGGCATATATATTGAGGATTGTTAAGTCCTCTTGTTGGATAGATCCTTTAAGTATGACATAGTGTCCCTCTTTATCTCTCACTACAGTCTTCGGATAAATTTTAGTTTATCTGATGGCTACCCCTGCTTTCTTCTGAGGCCATTTGAATGGTAAATGGTTCTCCAACCTTTTATTTTCAGGCTGTAGGTGTCCTTCTGTCTAAAATGAGTCTCTTGTAGACAGCAAATAGATGGGTCCTGCTTTTTTCTCCAGTCTAAAACCCTGCACCATATTCCTCATGGACTTCCATCTCTATTCACAGAGACACACACACATGCACATGCTCATAGTGATTGAAATGGTCCTCATGAGGACATTCATTAGCATCCTCGCAGCTCCCTGCATGATTGCTGCTGGCAGCTCCCACATGAATTTCTGCAGTGCACTCACACCTAAGGAAGTCCACCCTCTTGGCTTCAGGTTCTCCAGGGAGGTCACCACAGGGAGTCGTGTAAGGAGTCCTTGGACCAACAGGGGGCGACGTCTGCAACCAGAATCCTTTCCTAAGCTTCCAGGAGGCTTTGACACTGTGCAGGTGCCCAGGGAGGGAGGTCTGCATCTCCATGGCTTGGGGTTGCAGTGTGAGCATTCCCTAGGGCCCTAAAGAGACAGTGGGTAATTACAGAATATCTGAGGACCCAGAAATCCCCCCTAGTGATGCTACTTTGAAAATTGCTGGACCCCGGGCTCTGAACTGAGGTGAAAGATTTGCAGGAAGCTCAGGCAATGGTATTACGTTCTCGAGGCTTTCCAGGAAATCTTCTTCCAGGATGTATATCCAACTCAGTCAAGGCTTCGGATAATAACAACGCAATGATTGGCAAAGTGACACTGATTATGGGAACACCAGAGGGTGCCCTCACTTGGACCAGTATTTGAGCAATTACTGATGCCAAGTCAGTGGATTTGGTCTTGCCCCATGGAGTCATCCTAAACATCCACATTTCTAAAGGAAATATTCACTCACAGAAATAACACTTCTTTTTATACAGAGCATTGATGAGCCTATTGTCAGAAATTTAATAACTCATTTAATATCGTGCACTAGAAAAGAAGCATTTAGGGAAGGCAAGTTATCTCCTTGTCCTTTCAGCTTCCACCAAACTCATGGAGTCATGTTTGGAAGGATTAAGCCTAAAATAGAACACTGTTCTTGCCGAAGTTTGTTAAGAGAAAATGATGCATTATCTGATGAGTGTTAATTTTGCTTCTCTGAAAAAAAAAAAGATATACTAATGTGCCTCAACATTTCTCTTTCCTGAGTAATTCAGAGACACATCCAAGTAACTAAGCACTTGTCCTCTTCTTTAAATGTGTGTTAGATATGAGCTGTTTGCTCCAAAATGCAGAAATGCATTGAAGCAAAAAGTGATGGGGTAGGAAAATATCTGGAAAACCATTTGTCTTTCCAATTCAACAATACTATTTAATGTGTGTGTGTGTGTGTGTGGTGTGTGTGTGGTGTGTGTTTGACTGTGAGTGTTTTCCAGGAAGGAAGTTTGCATGGAAGAAGGTCGGAGTCAGAAGGTATACGTCTGGACTCCTGTTGTGATTCTGAGTCTGGGGTTGTGGATTTGCTCTTGAATGGAACCCTTGGTGCCCTGTAACCCTGGGTCAGGTGTTCAAAACTGCAGCTATTTCAGAAAACCGTCCTTTCTCTTCACACTTCGATTTCATGAGTTACACATTCAAGAGACTGACTCCACACAAATTATTCCAAATTAAATGATATCTATGTTGGACACGCACACTCACTAACTCATGGCTATTTAGAAGAGTCAGGAGGGGGCGGTTATTTCCTATGTCTTTGGAACACTTGCTTTCACAGAATGAAGCTCCAGTGCAGCTAGTGGGTGTGCTGACTGTGTCACAGCGGGGGGAAGGCTATAGGCCTGGGGGCAAGCGCTCAGGAGTATAAAGGATCAG
>NC_049242.1:27409986-27458282 GCF_011100685.1 Canis lupus familiaris
CTCAGGAAAGGTAGGACCAGTGGTCCGAAAACTCACCTGAAGTGCAACTGTGGTCCTCACGCCTGTCAGGAGATGCCTGGAAAGGTCTGACTAGGTCCAGCAGGAGACGGTGTGGTCTCGTGGGAGGAGGGATGGTGAGGAATGGCCACTTCCGTTGCTCCCTGACGTTATAATCTCTTCCGAGGTCACGTGACGTTTCATCAAAAACCACTTGAAAGACATGCAATCTACTCCTCTTAGCTGCAGCAGGGTTTGAGCCAATCAGCAGCTGCAAGGGAAGCTAATGATGCCTATGCAGCAAAGATTTCTATGACTCGGTGGTGTGTGCCTGTGTGTTGTGGTGTCTGGGTGTGAATGGAGATGTAGGTCCCATGCGGATTTGGTGGATACCAAAATTTCTGCAAGTGAAATTATATTGGTATATTTCAGCTTGGGAATTAACCTCAGGACTCATGGTTCCTGAACTATTTGTATTTTGCCAGCACTTCTGCTCAATTTAGAGCTAATAGCAATAAGAATGGGGTCACACTTTGAGGTTATTCATAATGTAATATCCTTTTTGTCAATTAACTTTCAGTTAAAAACTGAAATATCATAAAGAGCAAAAGCTTCCAATCGGCACTAATCACTTGATTGGATTAAGGGATTTGGGAGTGGTCCCTTTCTCATAGAGACCTATCAGGCCAGCCCACCTCCTCATCTTGCCTCCCTCAACAGACAGCACCTTCAGGTCTTTCTCAACCTCCCTAACAGCAGCCCCTGCACCTTTCTGAACAGAATTTGATCCGAGTTTCCATGTTGAATGGATACCTTTATGAATGTCCTTTTTCTTCTTGAGTAACTTCAAGTGAGCGAAGGAGAGTTAGACGTTAGTGCTCTAGAACAGGGAAGATCTCTTTCCCAAAGGAGCTCAGGTATCCCAGGGGAATGCCTTCTCCTCACCAGTCAGAGGCTTTGAGGCTGTAACCAATTATTTGGGGTATATGGTGTCCATGCTTTGCTTCTGCACTTCCATCTCTCTCAACTATGATCTCAATCTACAAAGATTATGAAGGTTTTGATGAATACCAGTATCTGCCTAGGTGTGGCCTGGGTCCACCACAAGAGAAATCCTCTGGCTGGTTTTATGCTTTTGGGAAACATTCCTTTGAACTCCGTTTCCTACAAGAGTCTATATCCTAAATGCAGTTTTTATATGCCTCATTTTAACTGTTCCTCAGGGAATTCCACCCCAATATCCTTTATATTCTCTTGATTCAGTTGGAGTACGTTGTAGGCTTGTGCCTTTTTCCACATTACTGAGTAACACTGGACTCCACAGATCTAATTGACTTGGATGTGGGAACATTGATGCAAAGATGCAAACATGTTTCATTGTTTGTTTCTTGTTTAAGATGATAGATGATAGATAGATTGATAGATAGATAGATAGATAGATAGATAGATAGATAGATGATAGATAGATAGATGATAGATAGATTGAGACAAGAAGAGACCAGAGAGAAACCACAGAGTAGCAGGAGAGTGGGGGCTGAAAAATAGAGGGAGAGAGATTCTCAAGGAGATTACCCAGCAGCCATGCTGCTGGGTGCTGAGCTGCCTCCCACATTCCTGAGACCAACGTGTTTCACATTATTTTTCATTTCCAGTTAAGAAGCATAGGACACTAAGGCCCTTGACCAGACATTATCTAGAACACCTCAACTGCCAAAGCAGCCACATTGGAAGGAATTGGCATCGGATTCCTTCCTGACAGTGGGGCTTTTCCTTATCCACTACTGTCTCACGTCTATGAACCAGAGTATCTTCACTCCCTTGCTCTTACTCTGTGTGGGATTTCTTAAAATTCCATTCTCTCCCTGAGTTCCCTTCCTTGTTTATGGAGTCTTCAGGTACCATGTTTCCTTCAATTCTTTGCTTCTGTATGATCCCTGGCATGTGAGACCCAACATGCTAGAGCCACCACATGGAACTGGTTTACTTAGATGTCTCCAAATGGAACAATCCCGAATGCAACAAAATGTATTGTTTCCATAAGGGTTCCAAATTGTGTATCACACAATCACTAAAAATTTTAAAGACAGGATTAGCTCTGTCCACTGCCAGAAGAGTGAATGCAATGGCTTCTGCTAAAGAAACTAAAATACTGTATTGAAACCTCCTCATCTCGCCCTCTGGTAACAGGAGGCTAATGTATTTTATGTCTCCTTATCACCACTCGGTTGGGTTTCTTGTCCCAGTAAAATGAGCACTTTTAATAATATAACTGTGGAATGGATTGTTCCTATCTCCATGCCTTTACTGTGGTTGATTACCAACAGTGGAGAGGCAGAGGTAAGATGTGGTCCATCTGTGGTATCTTCTATTAGAGCAGTTGGTAATGGGATAATGCATTCCCCATGTGAGGAGGCAATCTCCCTAGAAGCTGTTTCCACAAGTCTCCTGCATGAGCTCAAACCTGTTACGACACACACATGTCCCCTAGGATATCTCCTGTGAAAAGCCCTGACTTTGTTTTCTCCTGCTGGACAACACAAAAGCTCAGGAAGGGAAGTCAAGTAATCCCTTCAGCTTACATCCACCCACCATGGCCAGGAACCTACCCTCGTTGTCAACCTCACAGACCACTGATTCAATGTGGCCTCCCAGATTAAGCCTCCACATACCGCCATGGAATCTAGCCTGGGGCTGTCCCCAAATCCCAGTTTCAGCCCAGATCCCTATTGTGAAAACATTTCCAGCCTGACATCTTGCAAAAGGTTGATGGAGCCAGGACTCAACTCATTGTCACCTGGAAACAGGTTGGAGGTCTCCCTAGAACTGCATCCAGGATTGGCAATTCCGGGTTCCCTGGAAAGGACTGGGGAATCTGTTCTGTGGGAGGCTATGCAGATTCTTCGGTCTGTCCTCCTGACTAATAGATCTTGATATAGAGTGAAACCCCTTAAGTGACTAATGGATACCTGGACAGGATGAGCATTGACCTCCAGACACCTACCCAGAGAATTCATCTGCTGACTGTCCAGCCTCCACAGTCCCCACAATGTGCTATCCAACCATCTCCTGGTCATCCCTCCCAGGTGTCTCTACTAGCCTTGGCCAGAGATGGTGTGCTCCTGGTTCAAATCTACTCCCCCCACCTAATTTTTCACACACACTTCTTCCTGGTCAGAGCCCTCATAACTGAAGAGACCCTGAAGAATAATGTGCCCATGTCCCATTGCATTTCCTCTTAAATGGCTCCTGGCGCTTCCCCTATATTAATCCAGTGAGTAGGAGTGAGACATTCCCATAGAGGGAGGCTATGAATTTAGGTTGCTGGTGACCTAGATGTGGCTGCGGGAATTCCACTCAGGGTAAACAGGCAAAGAAGCCTCTGTGAGGAGCCAGCCTGGAAATAAAATAATTATTTCAAATATCTGAAATACTGGGGAGTAAAAGCATGCACACCAAATCATATGTTGCAGTCTTCTATTAAGAATAAAAAAACACACACAACTGCCTAATAACATTTTAGATCAAAAATGAACAAAGCAGATGCAATATTCCCCATAACAATTTCAGAAAAATAATATCAACAAGTACAGAAAATGTCTTCTAGGAGAAAACATGGTATAATTTGCAGATCTCTGGATGGGATCTTTTTCTAAATCAGAAATTCAGACATTTGTAAAACAGTTTCAGATTAACTTGTTTACTTCTGTTTACAACCAATGTACAAATTGCCAGGATGATTTACCTACATTTTTTAGAAAATGTATTTCAGTAAGACAAACTTGACATTCTGGATTGGTAAGCACCCTTTGAGATTCCCATATATATACCTAACGAAAAACTGCAGTGTCTGTGTAGTGGGGGGAGTATATGTGTAGGCGCCCAAAAGCATACCACGTAGCACATTGTGGACTTGACCATTTCCAACTAGTTCAGCGGAGGAATTGCTGGTTCACCATATCAGTCCAGGAGGGGGACATATCCTTATTCCAACAGACTCCTCCTGAGGGTCCTCTTCTGTGAAAGACAAGTCTCCCAGTCCATGAGCTGTCTCATTCCCTATGACAGTCTTCAGAGGACGAGGATACCTACAGGTCTTCTTAGGAAACTCTAGCAAACACATACACAGAGGTTCCCTCACTCTTTATGACAGGATAAACTGTGTTTGTAAAAAAAAAAAATTTCCCATACATGAAAGAAACCTTGACACTTTCTATCTCTAATCTGCCTCTGTTACATGAAAATCTACAAAAAAAATGTGATTTCTTCTGCACAGTTCCTATTGTCCCTTAGTTTCCAGTAAGGGTGGCATGTCCAAGTTTGAATAGAGAGTGAACATACATTATGATGAGATGTCACAACTGCACATCTATGGTCACACTCAGCTTTTGGTTATCATGCGATAATTTTCATTCTACAATCAATTTGTTAATTACTTCTGTAAGAAATAGAATAACACAGAGCACCTATAACCTGACCTCAAAAACCATTTTGCTAGATTCGTGAACTTGGCACTGTTTTTCTGAGGTATCAACCCAGGTCCAAATGTGAATTTGAACTGGTCTGAAATCCAGAGTCCACTTCTTCTGTGGCAGGAGGTGCCACATAGCAGACGGTAGCAAAATATTCATAGAAACTTATGTTCAGTGGGAGGCTGGGCATTTCCCCTTGGAATAAGAGTCCCTGTCAGTTTCCTTCTCTGCCGTCTTAATGTAGGAGATAGTGAAGGGAACATAATACATTCAATGAGATTCAATCAGGCCGGATGCAGTTATCTCCCCAAAATAAGCATTTAATTCCTTTCTTACCATTTCCAAGCAATGACCAAAACACATCGCTGGCAAGGCCCCACGCATGCTTCTGTTCAGGCAAATATTCTTTCGATATAAATAGAAGATAAGCAATGGGAAGTGCGGAGCATGACGAGAGGGTCGAATATACTTCAAATCCAGGTCCTCAGCATCATATCCACTCTCAATCCTGACTGCTCACTGCCTCTCACCTGCAAGTTGCCCCTACTCTCCCCAAGGCTGAAGGAGAGGCCGGTTCCTGGATAGACCCCATATGAATCCACACTATTCCAATATAAGATCATGACAATGAACCCGCTTTAAATGTCAGTGTCCTCTAGTTTCAGTCGAAGGCCATAGCCCATGAACACACCCAGATAGATGGTTCTTCCATACATACAGAACACACATTTCACACAACACCCAATATTTCCAGTGTGGGACTGTGTTCGGGTTTGGTGAGTGAGTGACACCGTGTGTGTGTGTGTGTGTGTGTGTGTGTGTGTGTGTGTGTGTGTAAGCCCGCGCGTGCGTGCCCATGTGCAATAAAGTTAGTAGACACATCCCTGCACTGCTTCCCCAGACCTCTGTCCCTTCTTGCTCGTCCTCTTGGTTGGTCTGGCTCTCCCTGGCACATGCGGGACTTTGGCCACGTCCCCGGCCACCTGAGGTGGGATCATCCCAGCTGCAGTGTGGAGCAGGTCCATGGTTTGCTGAGGATGATTCTTGGGCATCTCATGTCTGTATTTGGAGTGCTGAAGGATGACTGCATTCTCAGGAAGAGCAATTTCTCTTCTCCTGACATGAAGTTCAGGCTTAGGTCGGTTGCGTTCTTGGAGGCATCTCCCCTGGTCTAATGTGGTTTGTTGCCTTGAGGTCTCTTCCCTGTGCTCCTCCGACTCAGCAAGGTTCACAGTGGGATCCCTTGTGCTCTCTCCTGAGGCCTCACCCACCTCCGCGGGGTCTGCCTCGGGAGATGCGATTCCTCCCTCGACTGACCCACTCACAAGGTCTCTTTCCGTATCGGTCTTCTGCATATAAAAGAGGAAATTGGCAAGTTGGCGCAGGGCACAAGTCACAACGCAGGCGCTGACCTTAGCATCATCCATTTTATGCCACTGACCATTTCCTGCCTTTACGAAACAGAAATAACGTCCACTGTGGCAACTCCACCCAGCATGCACCAGCACTGCATAGAGGCACGTAAACCAAGGGTCCTGCCCTCTGCTCAGACAGGGAGTGTTGCATGTCAAGGCACTCAGGATATTGCATCTCCTTAGTCATTTTGTTGCCTGTGAAGTCTGAGAATCGTTTCAAGACCAGGATGAGGACTTTTGCACAACTGTGCAAAGTCAACACCTTGGACGCAGGCACTTTCTCTAGACACTTACTACAATGGTAGGCATTTTCACCTTCAAGCATTTCGGGCTTCACCAACTGCTCCAAAGCTTGGCTGACACTCTGAGCAGCCCCGATGTCCAGGCTGATGTCCAGGTAAGGTTCCAGAGTGCTGGTAATGCCTTGGCAGTGGAGACACTGGATTTGTGACCTCCAGTACCCCCCAAAGATATGCTGGATGAGGGTGCTGTCCTGAGCATGCTGAGAGTCTGAGGGCTTGTCTTCAGGCAAGCATGCTTGCTGCATTGCATCCAGAATGAACATGAGATACTCATGGGCATCTTCTTGCTTGTGTGTGTGTGTGGAAGGTGGCGAGCAGGAGTGGAAGGGGTCGGAGCACACGTCCAGGATGGCAGAGAACCCGGGTCATGTGAGCCTGCAGAGTACACAGCATGCAGGATGTCTGCTTCCTACAGGCTGTCCCGTGCTTCTGGGACAGCACATAGCTGGCAAGGGGCTCTGTGTAGGTCAGACACTGTAGGGTTGCATTCACGTAGCAAGTGTTCCCCATGTTCTGAAGCCCAGCTCCCACCTGGGAAAGATCCTCCCAACTCAGAGGCGTCTTGGTGGGAGGCCGCCCTGCTGATGCGGGAGCCAAAGGATCAGTCAGGGAGGAGAGTGTCTTTGATGCAGGGGATGTCTTCTCAGGCAGAGAGGGTCCTCCGTGGACTTCAGCACCACCTCTCTGTGACCAGCATGATTGGGGTTTGGGAGAGTCGTTGAACTGAGACTCCTCTGAGCGGTGGAGGTAGGCAGCCTCCATGTCGGCAGAAACAGTGTCCACAAGATAAATTCAACCAGGAGCTTCAGGTCACAAAGGGATGCTTCTCTCACTGAGCCAGTTTCCAAATGGCAGATAGTGACCCTCACCTCCACCTTTTATGGCTTTTGGGCCCTGGGATAAGGCACAAAATCCTCTAATCCACGGAATCGCTTGATTGGATTACAGGATTTGGGTGTGGTCCCTTTCTCATAGAGAACATTCAGGTCAGTCCACCTCCTAATCTTGCCTCTGAAAACAGCCAACACATTCAGATTCTTCTCAACCTCTTTAAGTGTCCCTGCACCTTTCTGAACAGAATTTGTTCAGAGTTTCTATGTTCAAAGGAAATCTTTTTGAAAGTCCTTTTCCTTTGACTAACCGCAAGGGAGCCAAGGAGTGTCAGATGTCAGTCCTGTAGGACAGGGAAGATCACTTTCCCAAAGGAGCTGAGATATCACATAGGAACACGTTCTCCTCACCAGCCAGAGTGTTTGTAGCTGTAACCAATTATTTGGGAATGTGGCATCCATTGCTTTGCTTCTACACCTTCATCTCTCTCTACTATGATTCCAATATACAAAGATTATGAAGGTTTAGATGAATATCATTTTCTGCTTAGGTGTGTCTCGGGTCTACAACAGGAGAAATTCACTGGCTGGTTCTATGCTTTGGGAAAGATTCCTTTAAAACTCCTTTTCCTGCAAGTCTATATCTTAAATCCAGTTTTTATATGCCTAATTTTAACTGTTCCTCAGGTAATTCTACACCAATATCCATTATATACTTTCGATTTAATTGGAGTATGTTGTAGGCTTGCACAGTTTTTACACATTATGGTTTTGGCAGTTGTAGATGCAGGGAGGAAGGCACTGCGGTGGCTCGTGGTTTGGAAATGCCATTATGGTTTATTCTGCTTACAGAATTAGTAGTGTCTGTGGAAATTTTGAGTCGACAAGACAATTAATTCCTTCTTCTGACAATGACCTTTTCCAGTTTATGAATTTGGGTAAGTCTTAGGAAAGGTGGAAACCTAAGTCCATTTGTCTTCTTTACTAAACAGAGGCCAAGAACAACAGGAGCATTTTGCCAGGCCTTGGTCAGTGACTGGGCTTCAGAAACACTGGGGCCCTGCTGAATTCTTGACGTTCACTTGTCATCACTGGACACTAAGAGAATAAAAGTGTCATCTTTGACACCACCATGTTTTAGGATATTTATTCTGTAATCACGGAGTCCAAAAAAATTTTGTGTAGGATGCTCTTTATGATATCTCCGTTTTTAACTGGAAGTTTTAATTGACAAAATGAATGTTACATCATGAATATCCTCAAACTTTGACCCCATTTTCATTGCCATTAGCTCTAAATCGAGCAGAAGTGTTGGTAAAATACCAATAGTCAGGAAACAGGAGTCCTGAGGTTATTTCCCACGCTAAAATGTACCACTATGATTTCACTTGCAGAAATTTTGGTATCCACCAAATCCACATGGACTTACATCTCCATTCAGAGACACACACAGGCACACACACATAGAGCCCACCCGCTGTGGGCTCTGCAAATGGACATTGTTTTCTCCTGAGATGGGTTTTTCTTGTGTCAATGCTGGTAGCTTTGCGGGAACTGTGATTGTCAATATTTAACCCATGCAGCTTGTTTATTCTTTAGTGTTAATTTAGAATTGTGTGTAGTGTTTTATGTCCCTTAATAAAATATTAGCACAGATGAATAGCGTGCATGTCTTGCTTTTGATCTTGTTTTGTGGGGGTTTTTTCTCGGCATTTCTGAACCTCTCTGTAATTATATTAATTCCATTAATTCCTCCAGCCTTAGTTACCTGAGGGGAGACAGCAGCTTGATCGGTTCAGGGAATACGTAGACATTGAGGATCTCCTGCACACCCAGGGTTCTGCGTGAAGTACTGCATAGGGAACATTGATCCCTGAGCATCCAGGGTGGGTGCCATTAGCACCACACGGGGCCTCGGTTGCACGTTGGTCTGTAATGGGACGAGTTGACGGTTGTCCTCTATACATATCCCAAAACCCACTTCAATGCTGGCTCATGCTGCCTCCTTCCTGAGGCCTGGGCATGGAGATTTTTCACCCTCCAGATGATTTCTCAAGGAGGCAATGTTTGACAAGTGGGCACATAATGGTCCAATAACACGAGACCCAGGACTGGTTGCTTCCTTCTGACTCTCTCTCTCTTTCTCTCTCTGCCTCTCATCCTCAGGCATATCTCTGATGTGGGCTCATGGAAACAAAACAATACAACACCATGTGAAACCAAACCAAATGAAACTAAATGAAACAAAACCAAATCAAATCAAACCAAACCAAACCAAAGCACATCCATTGTCGTGTTGAGAGAATTTCTTTTTTTAGGAAAAACAACTGACTGCTCTTTCCTTGCTCCAGAGCACATGTTTAAGGGTGTTCCCTCTCTCTGTGCAGATGCCTGTAGGTGGAGGGTAGAGGAGCTCCTGGATGAGCGCACTGGGCTTTTAAAAGTCAGAGGTCAGTAGAGAAGCCATGGTGTGGGATCCTTCTCCTGCCCCCAAGGCCTAAGTAACTCCCATTCATGCAATCATTATGTGACCCAGGTCAGAGTCTGGTCCCTTGAGCCTTGGGCCCCGGTCTCATCCCATGAACACTTCCCTATTGCTATCTCATGGCTTCTGATGAAAATGCGGCTTCTTGGGCACTCAAGGGATGCGTGCAGTAATAGAAATGTTCCCTACTTTCTGGAAGCCTATGAAGATCCCAGAGGTCCAAGGGTAGAAAGGCCTATCCTCACAGGGGATGTTGGGATTCGAGCTAGTGAAGTAGCCTAAGGAGTCTTGAACCTGCAGATATATAGGGTACAGGGGTGAGGAGACAGGCAGGCGTGAGCAAAGGGCCATAAGGCTGGGTTCTCCATCAGAATTGGCACTTCATGGGCAGTTGAGGGGATTCATTCCATGTGACCAGGGAGACCAGGGAGAAAGGCTAGCTGAAGAAGTCCTGAGCAGGCCCGTGCTCTCCCCTCTAGTCACCTCACGTGTCTTTTGCTTCCCCGCCATCCATTAACCAAAGCAAAGCAAAGCAAAGCAAAGCAAAGCAGACCAAACCTGTCTTCCCAAAGGAAAATCCACTCCCATCCAGATATGGAGGAAGACAGAGTTATCTGGACAAACTGGCATAGGTTATGGATACACCATGAGCGTGAGACACTAAATCTCAAAATTGTCAAGAAGCAAAACTTATAGATGGAGAACCATAAAATTCATTCCAGTGACAAAAAGCCAAACATGAAGAATGTATCTATAAAATAAAAATGTAAAAAAATTGATGTTAACAAAAGCCTTAAAATCAGAGTTGAGAAAATATGAAACCAGGTGAAAAGGGGAAAAACACAAAAAAGCATCGTATAATTTTAAACCGCAGATATAGGAATCATTAGGTAAATGCTCAAATTCTGTATACTGTGTTGTCCCAAACCCGGGATACGCACAACTGAATACATATTCTTCTCAAGTGCACATGGAACTTTCTCCAGAATGGACCACATATTGGGTCACAAATCGGGTCTGAACTGATACCAAAAGATTGGGATCGTCCCCTGCATATTCTCAGACCATAATGCTTTGAAATTAGAACTCAATCACAAGAAGTTTGGAAGGATTTCAAACACGTGGAGGTTAAGGACCATCCTGCTAAAGATGAAAGGGTCAACCAGGAAATTAAGGAAGAATTAAAAAGATTCATAGAAACAAATGAGAATGAAGATACAACCATTCAAACTCCTTGGGATAGAGCAGTACCAAAGTTTCTACAAATAGTCCTATATTGGTTGATTTTACTGTGGGTTTTAACCTGAGGCTTTATCTCTGCTGAATTTTTTTTTATTTTATCACGATTCTGCTCAACTTAGAGCAAATAACAATGGAATAGACCTACAAATGTGGATCACCAAATTAACTGAAATAGTTATCAGTCTACTAGTTTTAAAATGACCAATGGACGCCTGCCTGGCTCAGTCTGAAGGGCGTGTGGTTATTGATCTTGGGGTCGTGACTTCGAGTCCCACATCGGGCACAAGTTTCCTTAAAAAAAAAAAAGAAAAGAAAAGCACAAGTGTTTAAAAATGCCCCAAATCAATAAGGCTCCCACCGATGAGCTGGCCCATGGTGGGATGGGACTTCCCACCTGCTCCTTCAGCCGCTGAGCCCTGAGCACAGATAGTGCCAGAGCTGAGAAGCCGACCAGGTCCTCCTTCTCGGAGCTCATGCTCCAGGGGGAAAGATGGACAAAATACGGAAAATCATCAGGAATGAAAAGAGCAATTGCTCCCTAAAAAAAGAGCCTGATGCTACCTCTGACTCCTGAACTCTACAGGTGAGGCTGTGTCAAACTGTGGGGCTTTGACAAACGCAGCAGCTGGGGTTCCAGGGAGCCACTGAGGGGAGGAGGTGCAGATCCAAGCAGAGCCACTGCCTGCCAGGATCACAGCCTGTGAAGAAGGCAGAAGGGAGCATGGAGCCAGCTCTGTGCCTTCTTTTGGGGTCAAGGCTGCTCCTCCCTTCCTGAGGGGGCTGGGGAAAGTTGTGTGGATGGAACTGGCTACAGACATGGAGATGTGACGGGGGTGGGGGTGGGCACTGACAGCCCAGACAGGAGGCATTCCAGCACATTCCAGTCTGAGGAAGAGCCCGGGTCAGGGCGACACACTGGGTGCACCGCTGTCCACAGCTCACCCAGTGGAAATGAAGGAATGGCCTGTAACACACGACAGGTAGGGTTTCAGGATGAGGACAGCCTCACACCTTCTGGGCCAAGACTCCGACAACTTCTGTAGGGTTTGCCTTGGATTCAGGAGACTAGGATCGTGGGAAGCTATTACCCATCCCTCCCCCGGAGGGACTGTCATCTTCTGGGCCTCCAGAATGAGAATACAGGTGCCCACGTGTGTGCACACAGGACCTTGTGGGCCTGGACACAGGTACACACCAAGGAAGAACATGTGGTGGGAGGTATTTCCTGCATGTGACACCCGTCTCCAATGTCATAGATATGATGCCACAGTGGCCTGGGGACATCTGGAGGAAGCACCCGCTAGGATACTCCCTGTTCCACAGGCAAGACGCAGACCATCCCCGACAGGCACAATGGCTTCTGAGGGGTCAAAACCAGGGAAGAATGGAAAGTTGTGTCTGAACCCAGGTGTGTTTCCAGGCTGGGGCCCTGGCTGCACACAGTCCTTCCATGGGGCCTGCGGAGAGGGATGCGGTTGTGTCATTCTGTGCACACATGCCATTGCCTGCAGGGAGCCGTCGGCAGCCCCGAGCACTGCTCCTGAAGCTTCCTCCAGGTGTGGACTCAGGCAGGGGGTTCCAGGCAGTGAGGTGACTTCCTTGACACAGAGCCCAAAAGAACTTGGAACCCCTGTAACCAGGCACCCGCATTCTAGGGCAGCCCCACCTCAGGGTCACTTGGCTGGAGACATCCGCGACTGAAAGATGTTCTCTTGCTACTTTCCCACTTCTGGGGACTCTGGTTTCCAGGAACCCCAGGGATGCCGCTTGTTCACAAGGGCTTCCAGTCAGAGGAAGAACCCGGGTCAGGGCGACACACAGTTCACAAGGGGCTGTAGACTTTGGCTCCACCATAAAATCCAACGCCTCAGGGCGTTTATCAAGAGGCACCATAAGGTAATACAGAGCAGCCCAGCCCAGGCCAGGCCACCTCTGCCAGCCATCCTGGGCAGCCCCATCCCCTCCTCTTCAGTTTCAGGGAAACAGGGATCTGTGGGCAGGTCACATCCAGGCTGGAGGACGTTGCAGGGCAGCAGGTCCCCGGTGATCCCTTCAGGGTCACCCTGATGTCACGGTGGGCAGGGTGGAAACAGGATTCCTGAGGTGCCTCTTACCCAACCCAGAGTTAACCCAAGGCCTGGCAGCTGCATCCCTTTGCTCTCCTTGGGGGAGGTGTGTGCCGACTGCACTGTGGTGTGTCTGGAATGGAGTCAGCTGGGTGTGCGGCCCAGCCAAGGCAGCCAGACCGGGCGCTGAGGCCTCCTGCCGGGCTGCCGGGCACTGTCTTTACACGGAGATCCACCCAGGACATGGGGCAGGAGGGGGAGGAAGAGGTGGTCTGCCCCACCGCCTTGGGGAACTGGGAATTGCCCTGCACAGCTAACAGAGGCCAGCGCAGGCTCCAGGTGAGTGCAGGGGCTGGGGCTATCTGACACCCAGGGCTCTGATGTGGCAGGAAGACCCCGGGTCCCAGAAGCCAGCCTGCAACTCCCCTGGGCTCCCCCCTAGACACCTGCTCCCACATGAGCTGGATTCCCCTCCTCCCCAGACTTGCCCCCATGGCCCTGACCCTGCCTGGGCCAGATGCAGAGTCCCTGTGCACAGATTTGGAGGAATATCAGAATAGAGCCTTCAGGGGATGGCTGGTCGCCCAGTGGTTTAGCGCCTGCCTTCCACCCAGGCCCTGACCCTAAGAGTCCCGGTATCCAGTCCTGCCTCGGGCTCTCTGCACGGCGGCTGCTTCTGCCTCTGTCAGTGTGTCTGCCTCTCTGCTTTTGTGTCTCTGTGTCTCTCATGAATAAATAATAAATGTTTTAAAAAAGAGACACACCATGTCTCATCGCACTCACTCTCCAGTAGTTTGCACTGTCCTATGCTTTCTCCTAACTGGTGCTCCCCGGAGACCCCATTGGCCTGAGGTCCTTCCCCACCTTCCCCAAGGCTTGAGCATGGTCCTGGTGAGTTGGGAGACTTTCTCCCAAAGGGACACGGGGCTCACTGTACTGTGTCTATTGCTCCGCAGTTAGGTTTTGAAGGAGCACATCCCTGACCCCCTTCCCGGGGTCAGGCACAGGGGCCTCGTGTGCTGCACAACATGTCAGAAGGCCAGTCGGTTCCCACAGCCATTGAGCCCTTCACTGATGCAGGGCTCGATGCGATTCCCTTCTGTTGCCAAATTACAGGACGGCGCTCAACATCCTGCAGCCCTCACACCCTGAGCCCTCCCACCCAAGGAAAGGTCTCCCTGTTGGCACCTCAAGAGACAGACGTGTGGTCAAATTCAAGGGGTAAAGCCATTAACGCAGGGAAGTGATGTTAAAACTCAGCTGGCAGTTGGACCTGGGATGCCAACCTCTCCCACTAGATCCTTGTATTGATCCAAATTTTTTTGAAAATTTATCCTCTCAGATTATTTCTTTATTGGATAATTTGCTTGTTTAAGAGGCAGGCAGGGAGCAAGGAGTAGGAGAGGGAGACACGGGCTCCTCAAGCACACTCTGCCCTAAGCGCAGAGCCTGCCAGGGGCACGATCTCAGGATGTTGAGGCTATGACCTGAGCCACAAGCAAGAGTCAGATGCTAAGTGACTGAGCTGCAGGCGTCTAGCCCCAGGTTCCTGCTGTGGGGAGAGAGAGTCCCTGAGATGTTTCCAAAGGAAATCCTGGCCCCTTTGGGAACATGGACCCTGTCATTTGGAACCAGTACACCACCAGTGCTCAATGGAGGTCTGGCCATGAAGACCAATGAGATCTCTGTGATCCAGAGTGGGGGGATTCCTACCCTCCCAGTCTCCCTGGGGCCAGCTCCATTGTGAACAACACCCCTATCTCCGAGATGGATGGCTCCCAGTCTGCCATCAGGGCTGAAGTGGAAAAACCAGGTGCTGCCGACAGCGTCCCCAAACACCAATTCCCTCACTTCCTCGAAGAAAATAAGATTGCAGTCAGCTAAGCTCTTTGTCGAGGGAGAAATGCAGGCAGAATGACCTCTAGAACTCTACTTTTTTTTTTCCTTGTTAGAAGAACCCATCTCCTCCTGTTTTTCTTACTGATGTGCAGATGTTTACACTTGTGATCACAACCTCAGGCAAGTCCTACAATCAGATGTTGTTATGCTGCTTTGCAAAAAAAAAAAAAAAAAAAAAAAATTAAAAAAGAGAAAAGAAATTGAAAAAAGAAAAACACCAAAAAATACTGAAACGTATACAGGCTAGAATTTTTTTTTCTTCATTTTGGAAAGAAGCGGGTCCTGCAAAGTAGCTTTGTTACTTGCGACAAGCTGTATACATAAAACCCTTGTACAACCAAGAATAAGTATTTCCAAAGACTATCCTCCTATTTCAAGTTGGAACTTACTGAATTAAAATGGACAAGACAACTGTTAGCCTATTGGGGGAGGGGGTACTGTATACTTCCCTGGTGACTCTATGTGGGTACGTGGACAAGATCTGGCATCTGTTTAGGGCCCTGTTTCGTATGACACCCACCCACCATCTTTCCATTTTTTTTCCTGAATGTACTTTCTTTTTCTTTAAACCAAGGTTGTAGAATTACAAAATTCCTTCAACCTTGGTCCTTAGGTAGGATACCCTCAAATGGACTGGTTTAGTCCTTAGGGGGTCAATATGTGTTGCTGCTTATTTAAATAGAGTCATTCAGAGCCCCAAGAGTGGCAATATACTCCCTATGCTTTCCAGGTGTCTCATTCGTGAGCCAGCAGGAGGGCTAGGCACCTAAGCAGGGACCCTCAGGTGACTTAATTTGGTTCCCCAGTGCCTACTCGATCAAAGACCTGGGTTTTCCTTCTTGAAGAAACTCACGGAAAGGGCATATTTCTTACAGGTTCACATACTACTTTGTACAGAAAAAGTGTCCTTGGTGCAGCTTATGCCAAGTTAGTATGAAGATTGTTCTTGAGTATTGCATGAAGGCTACGATGTTCGAATGGGCAAGTCATGGGTGTGAAAGCTTTAATTTATCTACCTCATTTATTTTTTTATTTTTGTAGCCATAATGTCTATTTTCCTATTTTATGACCGCTGAAGTGTTCTAATGCGCTTTCTTAAACCTGAGTTGATGTGTGGTGGGAGCAGCTGGACGTGGAAGATATTTTCATGGTTCTTTTTTTTTTTAACTCTACTCGCCCCCCCTTTTTTGTATATGTAATAATGAAACATGCTCTGATGTTTGAACAAAGAGGGAGAAAGAAAGACTTTAATTTCCGAGTGGAGAATCACCTTCTTTGTGGAAAAGTAGATCAAGACTGTTAACAAAAGTTGGTCTGTGTTATGGCACCTGACTTTAGGATCCAAATTTTTTTGGCCACGTTGTGCCTTTCCTTCTGGAATTGTAAGTTGAGAACACAATGCTAGTACCTCCTTACACTGTGAAGTGGATATTGTTACTGAGAACACACCAGCGCTTTTTTCCCTGTTAAGCAAATCATGCCCGTGTGAATGTATGATCTGTGGAGAAACCCCTGTAGTTTTTACCTGCTGATGCTGTCGGTCTTGTTGGAGAATAAATTTTGGATGTTTTTGTTCTCCCCCCCCCCAAAAAAAAAAAACAAAGAGCAAAATCATGTGATAATCATCTTTCTCTAATCGACTTATTTTGCTTAGCATAATAACTTCTAGTTCCAACGACATTGTGGCAAATTGTAAGATTCCACCATTTTGATATCTGAGTAATATTCCATTATACATATATATATGAATATATATATATAATGCATATATATTCCATATATTTATAATATAATGTTGCTTTCAAAACCCCTGCTCACGCTGCTTCACCTCCTGTGGAGGAATTCCAGCTCCACTCACCTGCACCCAGCAAACATCCGTTTGGGAGATACTCATTTTTCTTTCTCTTCAACAGTCTCCTGTCTATTCCTTGGGACCAAGGTCTCCCACTTTTCTACTCAGAGGCCTTTTCCTGATGCTTCCGTTATGAGTGATGGCATGATTTGTGACATTAAAAATACATGTCTCTCTCAGACATGACATCTTAAGTTCTTGAATTCAGGATATGGTTTATTCCTTATGGAGCCTAGAATATGGCCAATGGCCAATGTACATCAGCAGAGCTGGTGTTGGATAATCGACCCAGGATCACACAACTCATTAAGAGCAAAACTTGATGTGTGTGCCTGCAAGACTTGGTTCATATCCTCTTTGCTTCCCTCCCTGACAATGAGATCTTCTACCCTGGAGATGCTGAGCTTGAACACAAAGATCTTTCTCCTAGAAATGCACATTTCTGGAATCCTGTGGAAGAACTTGGAAATGATATTCTGATAGGAAAAATATTACATATAGGAGTTGTTTTAGGCAGAGGTAACTAATGGAGAAAGATTTACTTTTCAAAAATGCATGACACTGTAAAAATACCAAAGAGTGCAGAAATAAAAGATGAGGCCAGGAGAGGTGATCTCCAAAAACGTAGGTCTCCTGAGATAATCAGTTACATGGAAAATAATCAAATATCAATCTTGCCCTCCTGTCCTATATTTACTTGGGAAGAGATTCCCAAGCTGCTGTTCATCAAAGGAGTTGTACCAAGTTCTGGATCTTATAAAGGCCAAAGAACGTATGGATACTCATTCTGACTTGTGTATTCTGCAGAGAAGAATAACAAATCTTCCTTCTCTTTCCTCCATAGATTCTTTATCACACTCAGATCTCTTACCAGAGGCAGACAGCTTCTGAGATGCCTCTGTTGACCCTTGAGGATGAAATAGAGGCCAATCTCTTGACCCTACAGCAAGACACTACAGAGGTCTAGCTGTAGGGTCAGATGTTCTCTTAATGAACCAACCAGTTATGGGCAACTCAGAGTACAAATTATCGGGAACTTGGTACTAAAAAAGGAGGGGGGCAAGACACTTACAATATAAGTGTATAATATAAGAAATTATATATCTTACAGTATAAGAAAAGGTTTATGATGAAAATAAGAACTGCCTTGCAGAGAAAAAAGACCAATAAGCTATACACATTAACAGCCCTGGTCCCATAGTTGAAGCCACAAGGGGATGTCTGAAACATTTAATCTGGACTCCAACATCCAAATAGGTAGTATGTAAACAGTTATACTTAGATACATTTTATAAACAAGACTGCAATAATGAAATATGAAAACCACTATGGAAATTAATAGTTTAAGACATACCTTAAACATTAAAGAGAAATACACAGAAATGTATTAATAAAAGACTATATTCACAATAAAAATATCAACGAAACAGAATAAATACATATCCAGGACCAAAAGAATAAGTAAATGCTTGTTATCTAAAAGGAAATTTTGTAGTAGAATATCTACCAAGACAGGGTTGCTTGGCTGACTCAGTCGGTTAAGCATCAGATTCTTGACTCTTGATTTCAGCTCAGGTCATGGACTTATGGTCCTGGGATCAAGTCCCACATCAGCTCTGTGCTCAGAGGGGTGTCTGCTGGAGATTCTCTCTCCCTCTCCTTCTGCCCCTCCGTGTTTGCTTTCTCTCAAATAAACAAATCTTTAGATAATGATAATAATCCTATTAAAAGAATATCCACCAAGAAAATCAAGGAATACTCTTTTCTATTCTGGATGCACAGGCCACTTTTAAATATTATTTGCATTATATTCTCAAAAGAGAGAGAAATTTATTTTCCTCCTACCCAAGAAGGACTCAATTCAAATGTGTTTTCTCATCCTTTCCTAGGAATGCATATAGTTACAAATGAAAGCAAAGGAAGAGATTACGTGCTGTAAAGAACAAATAAGTATTATACCAATTTCTCAAAGAAATAAAATAAAAGTCAATGAATTATCAGTAAGGTGCTCAAAAAAGATAATTATCTGTCAGAATTCTGAGGTTAATGAAAAGTCCTTTAAAAACAGAATTAAATACATTTTCATTTAAGAACAAACATTATGTTTTGTATAGAAAAGCATTATCTTCAGATAAATGATAGTGATCCCAGGTGCAGGAAGCCTAAAGAATCAGGAAAGGAAAAAGAAAACAAAACGGGCAAATTTTCATGTGATTAAAAAATAAGCAAGCAGTGTATAGCAATGCTAATTTTATAAAAAGTCACGTATGGCATATAAACACATGCACACTAATGTTTATATATTCATATATATATATATAATTTATATTTAAATACATATATTTAAATAAACTAATACATAGTATCATAGTACACACTCCATAAAGGTAAAATTAGTTAAAGCCCAGAGACACATAAAATACTAGTTAATACTTGACATTAGTCTTTAGTAAGTCAAGGTTGTAAGTTTTTGTTTTTGAAGATTACTTTAAATATAAATGAATTAAACTCCCCAACCTATAGACATAGAATGGCAGCATGGATTGAAAATTTTAAACAAAGCCAAAGCACTCCTACTGTCTCTGCTCCAGAATTTGCTCCTGGGTTGATTCCAAGTGAGGGAACACTCCTGGTATATCCATACCCTATACCAGTTTGTCCAGAATTTAACTCTTCTTCCATATCTGGATGAGAGTGGATTTTCCTTTGGGAAGATAGCTTTGGTTTGGTTTGGTTCGGTTTGGATTTTTGTTGGTGGAGAAGCAAAAGACACGAGAGGTGACTAGAGGGGGAGAACAGGCCTGCTCAGGACTTCTTCAGCTAGCCTTTCTCACTGATCTCCCTGGGCACATGGAAGGAATCCCCTCAACTGCCTACGAAGTGCCAAATCTGCTGGAGAGCCCAGCATTAAGGCCCTTTGCTCAAGCCTGCCTGCCTCCTCACCCCTGTGCCCTGTATACCTGCAGGTCCAAGAATCCTTAGGCTACTTCACTAGCTCCAATCCTGAGATTGCCCTGTGAGGATAGGCCTTTCTACCCTTGGACCTCTGGGATCTTCATAGGCTTCCAGAAGGTAGGGAATGTTTGTTTCCCCACCTATACATCAAGTGGCCAGAAATCAAGAGCCAGGAAGCTGGGTTTTCCTCAGAGGCCATGAGATAGCAATAGGGCAGCATTAACGGGATGAGACAGGGGCTTGAGGCTCAAGGGGCCAGACTCTGACCCTGGTCACATAACGACTGCATGGATGGGAGTTACGGAGGGCTTGGGAGCAGGAGAGGGATCCCAAACCTCCTTCTGTACTGTCCTCTGCCTCTTAAAAATCTAGTGTACTCATCGAGGAGCTCCTCCACCTTTCAGCTACAGGCATCTGCAGAGAAAGAGAGAGCACCCTTCAATAGGTGCTCTGGAGTGAGGAAAGACCAGTCAGTTGCTCTTCCTAAGAAAGGAATCCTCTCAACACCACTATGGCTTTGTTTGCCTTGGCTTGGTGTGGTATGGTTTTGTTTCCATGGGTTCTCATCAGAGATTTCTGAGAGAGAGAGAGAGAGAGAGAGAGAGAGAGAACTCTAGCCTGGATTTCATGCTAGTTGGACCAACACGGACCCAGTTGTCAAACATTCCTTCCTAAAGCATCTTGGGGGTGAAAAATCTCCATGCCGAGGCCTCAGAAAGGAGTCATCATGATCCAACATTGAAGTGGGTTCCAGAATATGCATAGAGGGAAACCACCAACTCATCCCCTTATAGACCAACGTGTGACCCTGGCCCCTTGCAGTGCACATGGCACCCACACAGGATGCATGGGGATCAATGTTCCCTATACAGCTCTTCATGCAGGAGAGCTGGGTGTACCCTAGACCCTCGATGTCTAAGAATCCCCCGGTCATAACATGCTGCTGTCTCTTCTCAAGTAATTAAAGCTGGAGGAATTAAAATAACTATAGAGAGGTTCAGAAATGCTGAAAAACAACAACAAAAACAACAACAACAATAACAACAACAAAACCCTACAAAACAAAATCAAAAGAAAGACATGCACACTATTCATTGGTGCTAACATTTTATTAAGGGAAATAAAACACTACACACGACTCGAAGGTAACATTCAAGAACAAAAATGAACTACATGGGTGAAATATTGCCCATCAGAAATCCCACAAAGCTACCACCAGAGAGTCAAGAAAAACTCATGTCAGGAGAGAATACGGCATCCATTTGCAGAGCACACAGTGGGTACGCCATGCTGAATCCCCCAATGCAGACATGCGTAAACCAAAGAGAGCTTAACATCTTAGATTTTATTTCCATTGGAGTGACAAGTGCTCACTCAAATCTGCCTCCATTTCACAGATAATGTATTTCCAGAAGAACAACTTGACATTCCACAGGGAAGACTAGCCTTTGCCACAGCCCATGGATTTCCCTAAAGAACAGTACAGTGTGTCTGTTGAGGGGTGGGCATCTGAGCACGGCCCCCAGAAACATGAGAGGCAGGACCCTGTGGGCCTGAAATATTCCATGCAATGCAGCTGAGCAAGCGCCGAATCCCCACATCAGTCCAGGAGTGGACCACGTCCTCAGGTCCACAGACACCCCGTCAGGGTGCAGTGGGGTGGAGGACAAGTGTCCGAGGCCAGGAGCTGGCTCATTCGCTCTCAGTGTCTTCTGAGGATGAGGACACCTGTAGGTCATCGTGGAGGATACTCCAGGGGACAGAGTCACAGGCTCCATCCGACATCTGTGTGGCAGGAAGGCCCTGAGCAGGGCCTGGCTTCTCGGGAGGAAGGAATGAGGGAGCTGCTAGGAACCTGGAGCTCCAGCAGCTTCTGTCCAATCTGGTGAAGACCATTCTCAGGGGCTGAGTGGGGGCCAGCACAGAGGGCGGCTGTGGGGGGACGGTGCACGGCCACAGCGTTTCCAGGTGAGGTGTGGCAGGTGTGGGCCGGGTGCCCCTGCTTGGCAGGAGGGCAGGTGTCTTCCGGGTCTGCGGGGGCACGGCTGTGCATCCACGTGCACATATGCTTCCTGGAGGACATAGACTCCCCGAAATCCCCAGGTGGGCTCCCTGGATGCTCCTGGGGATGTGCTGGGTGGGGCTCCATCGCGCTTTCTTTCGGGGGTTCTGGGTCCTGTCTAGGGGCATCTGGGCACAGTTCTTGCCTGGAGTCTGGAGGGCCATTTGGGAATTGTCTGCCAATGCGTTGCTGACAGCGGGACAGGTGTTCTCCTCAGGATACTTGGGTGGTGCCTGGGTGTGTCCCAGCCCATGGACCTTGGTGCCAGCCTGGGGATCTTCGAGGGAGACTGGGAAGGGCCTCTTGGCTCTCTGCTGCACAACCAGGCTATCAGCCCTGACACAGGGTTGGCGTGCCGGCTGAGGTGTGTCAGCAACCGGCATTTCCTGGACACCAGGATGTCCACTAGGTGGACTGAGGCTGACTTTAGGGCTACTGAGAGGAGATGTGGAATGAGACCGGACACGCACGTCAGGGTTCTCAGTACGTGCTTCCGTCTGCAGGGAAGGCTCAGGGATAGAAGGCCTCCTGGTGGTGTAGACGGGCATCGGCATGTGTGGACGCTGTGGGAAAAGAGAACACACGGGACACCATGAGTGTGGCCTCGGCACCAAGGCAAAAGGAACATTCAGGAAAGAAAGAAACCAACAAATGCCTAAGACCTTCTGAACCACCCCCTCCCTCAGAACAGGGAAAGAAAGAGATGGGATCTGTTGACCTACAAGTAGGGAATCCGGCTCCAGGGCTGGTCCGGAACAAAGGCATGACTGGATGCTGCTGATGCACTTTTGACATCGGGGAGGAACACACAAATTTTAGCCTCACATCGATGCTTCCTCCATTGGACCAGCTCTTCCATCCACTCTGCTCACGAGGCTATAAGAGTCCTGCTGCTGGAGGGTCACAGTGGCAGCTCCTGAGGAGGGATGGGCAGTGGGGGAATGTGTCAGGAAGGACAGCGGCTTGACTTCTCTAAGGATGGCATGTGTTCCAGGAGTGTCCGCCAATGACCTTCACATGTCAACAAACCCACTGTTCGCACACATTCAAGGCATAAGGCAACATCATGGGCACCAAGGGAAAAATGGGTGCAAAGACCGGGCCACTCAACTGCCCCTGGTCAGAGTGGAAGTGGAGCCCCTCCCTCCCCCAGGAGGCCAATGGAGCCCAGCGAGTGCCCCACAGAGCACAGCAGCCGGGAAGCAGCGCACACTCACCCTCACATAGTCACAAGATTCTGTGCCTTCCTTCCAGGTGCGCTTCTGCCCCTCTCGGGGTCTCCTGGGGAACCTCTGGAGCAGGGCCTTCCTCTGCTCGGCTTCTTGCCTGCACAAGAAATCAAAGCATGGAAAGGAGAAGGAACTCCCTTCCCTGTCTTCCAGCTGGACACCAGCTCCGGGCTTGGGCTAACATGGTCTTTTCCCTACTCCGCCATTTGACGCCCACGCCTGCCCCTCACCCTGACTAAAGTGAGCCCACCAGGTCGTCCAGGCAGTTTCTCTCATTCAGAGCCTATGAGAGAGTTTGCCTTATATTGTGCCAAGCTCCATACATTCACTGGTGCAGGCACACTGCTCCAGCCACAAAACCCCACGCCAAGTCAGCAAGGACAGCACCATCAGCCAAATGTGGTCCCTGTTAGCCTGGGAGCTCCTCTGCCTGCCTCGCCTCTCCTGACTCTGCCCGCACGCTGCAGGGCACACAGTGTGCATGCGCACAGACACGGTGTCTGTCGGTCTCATCCCTGGCATTCGGGTCAGCAAGCCCCATTACTCACCTTCGTCTCTCTACTTTCTCCCTCTCAGCCTGGTTCAACAGCCCAGCCTGGTGCCGCTGGTCCCGCTGACTCCACGGCTCCACGTTCTCCTTCAGCCTCCTGGAGCCCAAGGCCACGGGAATGAGGGTTGCGCCCCAGTGTTTTATGGGGCATCTGGTGCTTGATGCCTTGTGTCCAAAGGCCCCACAGTCCCTGCACTTTACCTGGGGGAGGAAGGGGGAGGAGTCAGTGCATCCATTCAAATGCCAGTGAACCTGCCAAGCACACCAATGGGAGGCCATCCTCAGGGTGTGGCACATGGGTTGAGGACAGGGGACATCCTATCTGGCTAGTGAGGTGCCAGCATAGTGAAGACCTCAGGATGCTTCCTCCACAGCCCATGGAAAGGGGAGGGGAGGGGAGGGGAGGGGAGAAGGCATTGGAGGTGTCAGGTTGAAGACAGGTGGAAGCATCATTAAGATTAAGATTCGGGAATCTTAATCTGAAGGCTGAATCTGATCTTATGGTGCCCTGGGGCTGATGCTCAGAGCCTCTGAGTGTCCCAATGTGTAGCCTGGGGCATTTCCTGCCCATGTCACATTGGACAACTGAGTCTGGGCCATGATCTTCTGGGAGCCTAGCCTGTCTCAAGACTCCTGGCAGAGCTCCTGCTTCAAAACCCATGCCAGCCTCCACACTTACCCTGGGATCCTCCTCCTCTGGTCTGGGAACTCTGAGGGCCAGTCCTGCTGTCTGTGGCCTCTTGCCCTTCTGGGCTCTCAAGGGTCTGTTGGGCCCAAGCTGGCTGTGACGCGCCGCCATCAGTCCCACGTCCTGGAGGGACAAGTCAGTCTGCTTCGGGGATGGGTTTCGGGTAGCCTGAGGCAAAAGAAACAAGTGAGTCCTATTCACCATGACATCGGCCTCCTCCCTGTACCGTCTTACCAAGGAGGCATTAGCGAGTGTCAGGACATTTGTGCCAAACACACAATTCCCACTGTCTCTTCTCTTTCCTCCTTCCTGTCTACATCCTCCTGGCCAAGCCACATCCCCGCTCTGAGGAAGCCCACCCTGGAGGCTCAGGGACTCTTGTTGACACTATCATTAAGTCTCTCCAAATCCCCTGTGGAAACAAAACCAGGGACGAGACCTCTCCCGATTGAGGCTCAGTGGGATCCACCATGGAGCACGCAAAAGGCAAAAGCATCGGGAAAGTGGGCTTCCCTCTCTCATATCTGAATGCCCCTTGGGACGCCAGAGGAAGCCATAGTTAAGTCCAGATACACTGGGAAAACACATTCCCCTCTACTCGATGGGAAGCTGCCCATCTGAGCACTTCCATTCCATGTGTTCGTGGCAGTGCCCCTAATTAACTGCCATCGAAACTTTGGGAAGTGAATTTCTTTTCACCTTGCGAACCAGGTAATTCTTCTATTGAAAAAAAGTCAGTTATTTATGGGAGAGAGAGAGTGTGTGTGTGTGTGTGTGTGTGTGTGTGTGTGTAAGGGAGAGTGATCACCTGAGCTGTATGGACAGAGGGAGAAGCAGACACTCCCTGGGCAGGAAACCCAGTGAGCGCCTGGATTCATCTCCAGAGCCTGAGATCATGACCCGACCCAAGTCAGACCCTGAAACAATGGAGCTGCGCAGGCGCCCTGATCCTGTGTCTTCTCTAGGTCTGCAGTGCCCACTGAGACATTTACAGGCCTTCTGTCCCTGCTCGTCTACCACCCCACACCAATGTGACACTCGAGGCCCCATTCCATTGGCATTGGAACCTCCGGCTGTCCTGGGCATTCACAGCCATGCCTTGGCTCAGTCCCTGCTCTTAGAACATGTTAGACCAGAAAGAGTCCTTAACCCATGGAGGAAGGGCCAATCCCTCCACCATTTCCTCACTGTCCCATTATTCGCTCAGGAAAGGTAGGACCAGTGGTCCGAAAACTCACCTGAAGTGCAACTGTGGTCCTCACGCCTGTCAGGAGATGCTGGGAAAGGTCCTGGACAGGCTCCACTGCAGGAGACGGTGTGTCTCGTGGGAGAGAGGGATGGTGAGGAATGGCCACTTCCGTTGCTCCCTGACTTTTATACTGCTCCGAGGTCACGTGACGTTTCAACCACTTGAAAGACATGCATCTAATCCTCTTAGCTGCAGCAGGGTTTGAGCCAATCAGCAGCTGCAAGGAAGCTAATGATGCCCTCATGAGAAAGATTTCTATGACTCTGTGTGTGTGCCTGTGTGTGTGTGTGTCTGGGTGTGAATGGAGATGTAGGTCCATGCGGATTTGGTGGATACCAAAATTTCTGCAAGTGAAATTATATTGGTATATTTCAGCTTGGGAATTAACCTCAGGACTCATGGTTCCTGAACTATTTGTATTTTGCCAGCACTTCTGCTCAATTTAGAGCTAATAGCAATAAGAATGGGGTCACACTTTGAGGTTATTCATAATGTAATATCCTTTTTGTCAATTAACTTTCAGTTAAAAACTGAAATATCATAAAGAGCAAAAGCTTCCAATCGGCACTAATCACTTGATTGGATTAAGGGATTTGGGAGTGGTCCCTTTCTCATAGAGACCTATCAGGCCAGCCCACCTCCTCATCTTGCCTCCCTCAACAGACAGCACCTTCAGGTCTTTCTCAACCTCCCTAACAGCAGCCCCTGCACCTTTCTGAACAGAATTTGATCCGAGTTTCCATGTTGAATGGATACCTTTATGAATGTCCTTTTTCTTCTTGAGTAACTTCAAGTGAGCGAAGGAGAGTTAGACGTTAGTGCTCTAGAACAGGGAAGATCTCTTTCCCAAAGGAGCTCAGGTATCCCAGGGGAATGCCTTCTCCTCACCAGTCAGAGGCTTTGAGGCTGTAACCAATTATTTGGGGTATATGGTGTCCATGCTTTGCTTCTGCACTTCCATCTCTCTCAACTATGATCTCAATCTACAAAGATTATGAAGGTTTTGATGAATACCAGTATCTGCCTAGGTGTGGCCTGGGTCCACCACAAGAGAAATCCTCTGGCTGGTTTTATGCTTTTGGGAAACATTCCTTTGAACTCCGTTTCCTACAAGAGTCTATATCCTAAATGCAGTTTTTATATGCCTCATTTTAACTGTTCCTCAGGGAATTCCACCCCAATATCCTTTATATTCTCTTGATTCAGTTGGAGTACGTTGTAGGCTTGTGCCTTTTTCCACATTACTGAGTAACACTGGACTCCACAGATCTAATTGACTTGGATGTGGGAACATTGATGCAAAGATGCAAACATGTTTCATTGTTTGTTTCTTGTTTAAGATGATAGATGATAGATAGATTGATAGATAGATAGATAGATAGATAGATAGATAGATAGATGATAGATAGATAGATGATAGATAGATTGAGACAAGAAGAGACCAGAGAGAAACCACAGAGTAGCAGGAGAGTGGGGGCTGAAAAATAGAGGGAGAGAGATTCTCAAGGAGATTACCCAGCAGCCATGCTGCTGGGTGCTGAGCTGCCTCCCACATTCCTGAGACCAACGTGTTTCACATTATTTTTCATTTCCAGTTAAGAAGCATAGGACACTAAGGCCCTTGACCAGACATTATCTAGAACACCTCAACTGCCAAAGCAGCCACATTGGAAGGAATTGGCATCGGATTCCTTCCTGACAGTGGGGCTTTTCCTTATCCACTACTGTCTCACGTCTATGAACCAGAGTATCTTCACTCCCTTGCTCTTACTCTGTGTGGGATTTCTTAAAATTCCATTCTCTCCCTGAGTTCCCTTCCTTGTTTATGGAGTCTTCAGGTACCATGTTTCCTTCAATTCTTTGCTTCTGTATGATCCCTGGCATGTGAGACCCAACATGCTAGAGCCACCACATGGAACTGGTTTACTTAGATGTCTCCAAATGGAACAATCCCGAATGCAACAAAATGTATTGTTTCCATAAGGGTTCCAAATTGTGTATCACACAATCACTAAAAATTTTAAAGACAGGATTAGCTCTGTCCACTGCCAGAAGAGTGAATGCAATGGCTTCTGCTAAAGAAACTAAAATACTGTATTGAAACCTCCTCATCTCGCCCTCTGGTAACAGGAGGCTAATGTATTTTATGTCTCCTTATCACCACTCGGTTGGGTTTCTTGTCCCAGTAAAATGAGCACTTTTAATAATATAACTGTGGAATGGATTGTTCCTATCTCCATGCCTTTACTGTGGTTGATTACCAACAGTGGAGAGGCAGAGGTAAGATGTGGTCCATCTGTGGTATCTTCTATTAGAGCAGTTGGTAATGGGATAATGCATTCCCCATGTGAGGAGGCAATCTCCCTAGAAGCTGTTTCCACAAGTCTCCTGCATGAGCTCAAACCTGTTACGACACACACATGTCCCCCTAGGATATCTCCTGTGAAAAGCCCTGACTTTGTTTTCTCCTGCTGGACAACACAAAAGCTCAGGAAGGGAAGTCAAGTAATCCCTTCAGCTTACATCCACCCACCATGGCCAGGAACCTACCCTCGTTGTCAACCTCACAGACCACTGATTCAATGTGGCCTCCCAGATTAAGCCTCCACATACCGCCATGGAATCTAGCCTGGGGCTGTCCCCAAATCCCAGTTTCAGCCCAGATCCCTATTGTGAAAACATTTCCAGCCTGACATCTTGCAAAAGGTTGATGGAGCCAGGACTCAACTCATTGTCACCTGGAAACAGGTTGGAGGTCTCCCTAGAACTGCATCCAGGATTGGCAATTCCGGGTTCCCTGGAAAGGACTGGGGAATCTGTTCTGTGGGAGGCTATGCAGATTCTTCGGTCTGTCCTCCTGACTAATAGATCTTGATATAGAGTGAAACCCCTTAAGTGACTAATGGATACCTGGACAGGATGAGCATTGACCTCCAGACACCTACCCAGAGAATTCATCTGCTGACTGTCCAGCCTCCACAGTCCCCACAATGTGCTATCCAACCATCTCCTGGTCATCCCTCCCAGGTGTCTCTACTAGCCTTGGCCAGAGATGGTGTGCTCCTGGTTCAAATCTACTCCCCCCACCTAATTTTTCACACACACTTCTTCCTGGTCAGAGCCCTCATAACTGAAGAGACCCTGAAGAATAATGTGCCCATGTCCCATTGCATTTCCTCTTAAATGGCTCCTGGCGCTTCCCCTATATTAATCCAGTGAGTAGGAGTGAGACATTCCCATAGAGGGAGGCTATGAATTTAGGTTGCTGGTGACCTAGATGTGGCTGCGGGAATTCCACTCAGGGTAAACAGGCAAAGAAGCCTCTGTGAGGAGCCAGCCTGGAAATAAAATAATTATTTCAAATATCTGAAATACTGGGGAGTAAAAGCATGCACACCAAATCATATGTTGCAGTCTTCTATTAAGAATAAAAAAACACACACAACTGCCTAATAACATTTTAGATCAAAAATGAACAAAGCAGATGCAATATTCCCCATAACAATTTCAGAAAAATAATATCAACAAGTACAGAAAATGTCTTCTAGGAGAAAACATGGTATAATTTGCAGATCTCTGGATGGGATCTTTTTCTAAATCAGAAATTCAGACATTTGTAAAACAGTTTCAGATTAACTTGTTTACTTCTGTTTACAACCAATGTACAAATTGCCAGGATGATTTACCTACATTTTTTAGAAAATGTATTTCAGTAAGACAAACTTGACATTCTGGATTGGTAAGCACCCTTTGAGATTCCCATATATATACCTAACGAAAAACTGCAGTGTCTGTGTAGTGGGGGGAGTATATGTGTAGGCGCCCAAAAGCATACCACGTAGCACATTGTGGACTTGACCATTTCCAACTAGTTCAGCGGAGGAATTGCTGGTTCACCATATCAGTCCAGGAGGGGGACATATCCTTATTCCAACAGACTCCTCCTGAGGGTCCTCTTCTGTGAAAGACAAGTCTCCCAGTCCATGAGCTGTCTCATTCCCTATGACAGTCTTCAGAGGACGAGGATACCTACAGGTCTTCTTAGGAAACTCTAGCAAACACATACACAGAGGTTCCCTCACTCTTTATGACAGGATAAACTGTGTTTGTAAAAAAAAAAAATTTCCCATACATGAAAGAAACCTTGACACTTTCTATCTCTAATCTGCCTCTGTTACATGAAAATCTACAAAAAAATGTGATTTCTTCTGCACAGTTCCTATTGTCCCTTAGTTTCCAGTAAGGGTGGCATGTCCAAGTTTGAATAGAGAGTGAACATACATTATGATGAGATGTCACAACTGCACATCTATGGTCACACTCAGCTTTTGGTTATCATGCGATAATTTTCATTCTACAATCAATTTGTTAATTACTTCTGTAAGAAATAGAATGATAACACAGAACACCTATAACCTGACCTCAAAAACCATTTTGCTAGATTCGTGAACTTGGCACTGTTTTTCTGAGGTATCAACCCAGGTCCAAATGTGAATTTGAACTGGTCTGAAATCCAGAGTCCACTTCTTCTGTGGCAGGAGGTGCCACATAGCAGACGGTAGCAAAATATTCATAGAAACTTATGTTCAGTGGGAGGCTGGGCATTTCCCCTTGGAATAAGAGTCCCTGTCAGTTTCCTTCTCTGCCGTCTTAATGTAGGAGATAGTGAAGGGAACATAATACATTCAATGAGATTCAATCAGGCTGGATGCAGTTATCTCCCCAAAATAAGCATTTAATTCCTTTCTTACCATTTCCAAGCAATGACCAAAACACATCGCTGGCAAGGCCCCACGCATGCTTCTGTTCAGGCAAATATTCTTTCGATATAAATAGAAGATAAGCAATGGGAAGTGCGGAGCATGACGAGAGGGTCGAATATACTTCAAATCCAGGTCCTCAGCATCATATCCACTCTCAATCCTGACTGCTCACTGCCTCTCACCTGCAAGTTGCCGCTACTCTACCCAAGGCTGAAGGAGAGGCCGGTTCCAGGATAGACCCCATATGAATCCACACTATTACAATATAAGATCATGACAATGAACCCGCTTTAAAAGTCAGTGTCCTCTAGTTTCAGTCGAAGGCCATAGCCCATGAACACACCCACACAGATGGTTCTTCCATACATACAGAACACACATTTCACACAACACCAAATATTTCCAGTGTGGGACTGTGTTTGGGTTTGGTGAGTGAGTGACACCGTGTGTGTGTGTGGGCGTGCGCGTGTGTGCCCATGTGCAATAAAGTTAGTAGACACATCCCTGCACTGCTTCCCCAGACCTCTGTCCCTTCTTGCTCGTCCTCTTGGTTGGTCTGGCTCTCCCTGGCACATGCGGGACTTTGGCCACATCCCCGGCCACCTGAGGTGGGATCATCCCAGCTGCAGTGTGGAGCAGGTCCATGGTTTGCTGAGGATGATTCTTGGGCATCTCATGTCTGTATTTGGAGTGCTGAAGGATGACTGCATTCTCAGGAAGAGCAATTTCTCTTCTCCTGACATGAAGTTCAGGCTTAGGTCGGTTGCATTCTTGGAGGCATCTCCCCTGGTCTAATGTGGTTTGTTGCCTTGAGGTCTCTTCCCCGTGCTCCTCCGACTCAGCAAGGTTCACATTGGGATCCCTTGTGCTCTCTCCTGAGGCCTCACCCACCTCCGCGGGGTCTGCCTCGGGAGATGCGATTCCTCCCTCGACTGACCCACTCACAAGGTCTCTTTCCATATCGGTCTTCTGCATATAAAAGAGGACATAGGTAAGTTGGCGCAGGGCACAAGTCACAACGCAGGCGCTGACCTTAGCATCATCCATTTTATGCCACTGGCCATTTCCTGCCTTTACGAAACAGAAATAACGTCCACTGTGGCAACTCCACCCAGCATGCACCAGCACGGCATAGAGCACATAAACCAAGGGTCCTGCCCTCTGCTCAGACAGGGAGTGTTGCATGTCAAGGCACTCAGGATATTGCATCTCCTTAGTCATTTTGTTGCCTGTGAAGTCTGAGAATCGTTTCAAGTCCAGGATGAGGACTTTTGCACAACTGTGCAAAGTCAACACCTTGGACGCAGGCACTTTCTCTAGACACTTACTACAATGGTAGGCATTTTCACCTTCAAGCATTTCGGGCTTCACCAACTGCTCCAAAGCTTGGCTGACACTCTGAGCAGTCCCGATGTCCAGGCTGATGTCCAGGTAAGGTTCCAGAGTGCTGGAAATGCCTTGGCAGTGGAGACACTGGATATGTGACCTGAAGTACCCCCCAAAGATATGCTGGATGAGGGTGCTGTCCTGAGCATGCTGAGAGTCTGAGGGCTTGTCTTCAGGCAAGCATGCTTGCTGCATTGCATCCAGAATGAACATGAGATACTCATGGGCATCTTCTTGCTTGTGTGTGTGGAAGGCGGCGAGCAGGAGTGGAAGGGGTCGGAGCACACGTCCAGGATGGCAGAGAACCCGGGTCATGTGAGCCTGCAGAGTACACAGCATGCAGGATATCTGCTTCCTACAGGCTGTCCCGTGCTTCTGGGACAGCACGTAGCTGGCAAGGGGCTCTGTGTAGGTCAGACACTGTAGGGTTGCATTCACGTAGCAAGTGTTCCCCATGTTCTGAAGCCCAGCTCCCACCTGGGAAAGATCCTCCCAACTCAGAGGCGTCTTGGTGGGAGGCCGCCCTGCTGATGCGGGAGCCAAAGGATCAGTCAGGGAGGAGAGTGTCTTTGATGCAGGGGTTGTCTTCTCAGGCAGAGAGGGTCCTCCGTGGACTTCAGCACCACCTCTCTTTGACCAGCATGATTGGGGTTTGGGAGAGTCGTTGAACTGAGACTCCTCTGAGCGGTGGAGGTAGGCAGCCTCCATGTCGGCAGAAACAGTGTCCACAAGATAAATTCAACCAGGAGCTTCAGGTCACAAAGGGATGCTTCTCTCACTGAGCCAGTTTCCAAATGGCAGATAGTGACCCTCACCTCCACCTTTTATGGCTTTTGGGCCCTGGGATAAGGCACAAAATCCTCTAATCCACTGGAATCGCTTGATTGGATTACAGGATTTGGGTGTGGTCCCTTTCTCATAGAGAACATTCAGGTCAGCCCACCTCCTAATCTTGCCTCTGAAAACAGCCAACACATTCAGATTCTTCTCAACCTCTTTAAGTGTCCCTGCACCTTTCTGAACAGAATTTGTTCAGAGTTTCTATGTTCAAAGGAAATCTTTTTGAAAGTCCTTTTCCTTTGACTAACCGCAAGGGAGCCAAGGAGTGTCAGATGTCAGTCCTGTAGGACAGGGAAGATCACTTTCCCAAAGGAGCTGAGATATCACATAGGAACACGTTCTCCTCACCAGCCAGAGTGTTTGTAGCTGTAACCAATTATTTGGGAACGTGGCATCCATTGCTTTGCTTCTACACCTTCATCTCTCTCTACTATGATTCCAATATACAAAGATTATGAAGGTTTAGATGAATATCATTTTCTGCTTAGGTGTGTCTCGGGTCTACAACAGGAGAAATTCACTGGCTGGTTCTATGCTTTGGGAAAGATTCCTTTAAAACTCCTTTTTCTGCAAGTCTATATCTTAAATCCAGTTTTTATATGCCTAATTTTAACTGTTCCTCAGGTAGTTCTACACCAATATCCATTATATACTTTCGATTTAATTGGAGTATGTTGTAGGCTTGCACATTTTTTACACATTATGGTTTTGGCAGTTGTAGATGCAGGGAGGAAGGCACTGCGGTGGCTCGTGGTTTGGAAATGCCATTATGGTTTATTCTGCTTACAGAATTAGTAGTGTCTGTGGAAATTTTGAGTCGACAAGACAATTAATTCCTTCTTGTGACCATGACCTTTTCCAGTTTATGAATTTGGGTAAGTCTTAGGAAAGGTGGAAACCTAAGTCCATTTGTCTTCGTTACTAAACAGAGGCCAAGAACAACAGGAGCATTTTGCCAGGCCTTGGTCAGTGACTGGGCTTCAGAAACACTGGGGCCCTGCTGAATTCTTGACGTTCACTTGTCATCACTGGACACTAAGAGAATAAAAGTGTCATCTTTGACACCACCATGTTTTAGGATATTTATTCTGTAATCACGGAGTCAAAAAAAATTTTGTGTAGAATGCTCTTTATGATATCTCCGTTTTTAACTGGAAGTTTTAATTGACAAAATGAATGTTACATCATGAATATCCTCAAACTTTGACCCCATTTTCATTGCCATTAGCTCTAAATCGAGCAGAAGTGTTGGTAAAATACCAATAGTCAGGAAACAGGAGTCCTGAGGTTAATTCCCATGCTAAAATGTACCACTATGATTTCACTTGCAGAAATTTTGGTATCCACCAAATCCGCATGGACTTACATGTCCATTCAGAGACACACACACAGGCACACACACATAGAGCCCACCCGCTGTGGGCTCTGCAAATGGACATTGTTTTCTCCTGAGATGGGTTTTTCTTGTGTCAATGCTGGTAGCTTTGTGGGAACTGTGATTGTCAATATTTAACCCATGCAGCTTGTTTATTCTTTAGTGTTAATTTAGAATTGTGTGTAGTGTTTTATGTCCCTTAATAAAATATTAGCACAGATGAATAGCGTGCATGTCTTGCTTTTGATCTTGTTTTGTGGGGGTTTTTTCTCGGCATTTCTGAACCTCTCTGTAATTATATTAATTCCATTAATTCCTCCAGCCTTAGTTACCTGAGGGGAGACAGCAGCTTGATCGGTTCAGGGAATACGTAGACATTGAGGATCTCCTGCACACCCAGGGTTCTGCGTGAAGTACTGCATAGGGAACATTGATCCCTGAGCATCCAGGGTGGGTGCCATTAGCACCACACGGGGCCTCGGTTGCACGTTGGTCTGTAATGGGACGAGTTGACGGTTGTCCTCTATACATATCCCAAAACCCACTTCAATGCTGGCTCATGCTGCCTCCTTCCTGAGGCCTGGGCATGGAGATTTTTCACCCTCCAGATGATTTCTCAAGGAGGCAATGTTTGACAAGTGGGCACATAATGGTCCAATAACACGAGACCCAGGACTGGTTGCTTCCTTCTGACTCTCTCTCTCTTTCTCTCTCTGCCTCTCATCCTCAGGCATATCTCTGATGTGGGCTCATGGAAACAAAACAATACAACACCATGTGAAACCAAACCAAATGAAACTAAATGAAACAAAACCAAATCAAACCAAACCAAACCAAACCAAACCAAACCAAAGCACATCCATTGTCGTGTTGAGAGAATTTCTTTTTTTAGGAAAAACAACTGACTGCTCTTTCCTCACTCCAGAGCACATGTTTAAGGGTGTTCCCTCTCTCTGTGCAGATGCCTGTAGGTGGAGGGTAGAGGAGCTCCTGGAGGAGCGCACTGGGCTTTTAAAAGTCAGAGGTCAGTAGAGAAGCCATGGTGTGGGATCCTTCTCCTGCCCCCAAGGCCTAAGTAACTGCCATTCATGCAATCATTATGTGACCCAGGTCAGAGTCTGGCCCCTTGAGCCTTGGGCCCCGGTCTCATCCCGTTAATGCTGCCCTATTGGTATCTCATGGCCTCTGAGGAAAACCCAGCTTCCTGGCTCTTGATTTCTGGCCACTTGATGTATAGGTGGGGAAACAAACATTCCCTACCTTCTGGAAGCCTATGAAGATCCCAGAGGTCCAAGGGTAGAAAGGCCTATCCTCACAGGGGAATCTCAGGATTGGAGCTAGTGAAGTAGCCTAAGGATTCTTGGACCTGCAGGTATACAGGGCACAGGGGTGAGGAGGCAGGCAGGCTTGAGCGAAGGGCCTTAATGCTGGGCTCTCCAGCAGATTTGGCACTTCATGGGCAGTTGAGGGGATTCCTTCCATGTGCCCAGGGAGATCAGTGAGAAAGGCTAGCTGAAGAAGTCCTGAGCAGGCCTGTTCTCCCCCTCTAGTCACCTCTCGTGTCTTTTGCTTCTCCACCAACAAAAATCCAAACCGAACCAAACCAAACCAAAGCTATCTTCCCAAAGGAAAATCCACTCTCATCCAGATATGGAAGAAGAGTTAAATTCTGGACAAACTGGTATAGGGTATGGATATACCAGGAGTGTTCCCTCACTTGGAATCAACCCAGGAGCAAATTCTGGAGCAGAGACAGTAGGAGTGCTTTGGCTTTAACTAATTTTACCTTTATGGATTGTGTACTATGATACTATGTATTAGTTTATTTAAATATATGTATTTAAATATAAATTATATATATATATATGAATATATAAACATTAGTGTGTATGTGTTTATATGCCATACGTGACTTTTTATAAAATTAGCATTGCTATACACTACTTGCTTGTTTTTTAATCACATGAAAATTTGCCCTTTTTGTTTTCTTTCTCCTTTCCTGATTCTTTAGGCTTCCTGCACCTGGGATCACTATCATTTATCTGAAGATAATGCTTTTCTATACAAAACATAATGTTTGTTCTTAAATGAAAATGTATTAAATTCTGTTTTTAAAGGACTTTTCATTAACCTCAGAATTCTGACAGATAATTATCTTTTTTGAGCACCTTACTGATAATTCATTGACTTTTATTTTATTTCTTTGAGAAATTGGTATAATACTTATTTGTTCTTTACAGCACGTAATCTCTTCCTTTGCTTTCATTTGTAACTATATGCATTCCTAGGAAAGGATGAGAAAACACATTTGAATTGAGTCCTTCTTGGGTAGGAGGAAAATCAATTTCTCTCTCTTTTGAGAATATAATGCAAATAATATTTAAAAGTGGCCTGTGCATCCAGAATAGAAAAGAGTATTCCTTGATTTTCTTGGTGGATATTCTCTTAATAGGATTATTATCATTATCTAAAGATTTGTTTATTTGAGAGAAAGCAAACACGGAGGGGCAGAAGGAGAGGGAGAGAGAATCTCCAGCAGACACCCCTCTGAGCACAGAGCTGATGTGGGACTTGATCCCAGGACCATAAGTCCATGACCTGAGCTGAAATCAAGAGTCAAGAATCTGATGCTTAACCGACTGAGTCAGCCAAGCAACCCTGTCTTGGTAGATATTCTACTACAAAATTTCCTTTTAGATAACAAGCATTTACTTATTCTTTTGGTCCTGGATATGTATTTATTCTGTTTCGTTGATATTTTTATTGTGAATATAGTCTTTTATTAATACATTTCTGTGTATTTCTCTTTAATGTTTAAGGTATGTCTTAAACTATTAATTTCCATAGTGGTTTTCATATTTCATTATTGCAGTCTTGTTTATAAAATGTATCTAAGTATAACTGTTTACATACTACCTATTTGGATGTTGGAGTCCAGATTAAATGTTTCAGACATCCCCTTGTGGCTTCAACTATGGGACCAGGGCTGTTAATGTGTATAGCTTATTGGTCTTTTTTCTCTGCAAGGCAGTTCTTATTTTCATCATAAACCTTTTCTTATACTGTAAGATACATAATTTCTTATATTATACACTTATATTGTAAGTGTCTTGCCCCCCTCCTTTTTTTAGTACCAAGTTCCCGATAATTTGTACTCTGAGTTGCCCATAACTGGTTGGTTCATTAAGAGAACATCTGACCCTACAGCTAGACCTCTGTAGTGTCTTGCTGTAGGGTCAAGAGATTGGCCTCTATTTCATCCTCAAGGGTCAACAGAGGCATCTCAGAAGCTGTCTGCCTCTGGTAAGAGATCTGAGTGTGATAAAGAATCTATGGAGGAAAGAGAAGGAAGATTTGTTATTCTTCTCTGCAGAATACACAAGTCAGAATGAGTATCCATACGTTCTTTGGCCTTTATAAGATCCAGAACTTGGTACAACTCCTTTGATGAACAGCAGCTTGGGAATCTCTTCCCAAGTAAATATAGGACAGGAGGGCAAGATTGATATTTGATTATTTTCCATGTAACTGATTATCTCAGGAGACCTACATTTTTGGAGATCACCTCTCCTGGCCTCAGCTTTTATTTCTGCACTCTTTGGTATTTTTACTGTGTCATGCATTTTTGAAAAGTAAATCTTTCTCCATTAGTTACCTCTGCCTAAAACAACTCCTATATGTAATATTTTTCCTATCAGAATATCACTTCCAAGTTCTTCCACAGGATTCCAGAAATGTGCATTTCTAGGAGAAAGATCTTTGTGTTCAAGCTCAGCATCTCCAGGGTAGAAGATCTCATTGTCAGGGAGGGAAGCAAAGAGGATATGAACCAAGTCTTGCAGGCACACACATCAAGTTTTGCTCTTAATGAGTTGTGTGATCCCGGGTCGATTATCCAACACCAGCTCTGCTGATGTACATTGGCCATTGGCCATATTCTAGGCTCCATAAGGAATAAACCATATCCTGAATTCAAGAACTTAAGATGTCATGTCTGAGAGAGACATGTATTTTTAATGTCACAAATCATGCCATCACTCATAACGGAAGCATCAGGAAAAGGCCTCTGAGTAGAAAAGTGGGAGACCTTGGTCCCAAGGAATAGACAGGAGACTGTTGAAGAGAAAGAAAAATGAGTATCTCCCAAACGGATGTTTGCTGGGTGCAGGTGAGTGGAGCTGGAATTCCTCCACAGGAGGTGAAGCAGCGTGAGCAGGGGTTTTGAAAGCAACATTATATTATAAATATATGGAATATATATGCATTATATATATATTCATATATATATGTATAATGGAATATTACTCAGATATCAAAATGGTGGAATCTTACAATTTGCCACAATGTCGTTGGAACTAGAAGTTATTATGCTAAGCAAAATAAGTCGATTAGAGAAAGATGATTATCACATGATTTTGCTCTTTGTTTTTTTTTTTGGGGGGGGGGGAGAACAAAAACATCCAAAATTTATTCTCCAACAAGACCGACAGCATCAGCAGGTAAAAACTACAGGGGTTTCTCCACAGATCATACATTCACACGGGCATGATTTGCTTAACAGGGAAAAAAGCGCTGGTGTGTTCTCAGTAACAATATCCACTTCACAGTGTAAGGAGGTACTAGCATTGTGTTCTCAACTTACAATTCCAGAAGGAAAGGCACAACGTGGCCAAAAAAATTTGGATCCTAAAGTCAGGTGCCATAACACAGACCAACTTTTGTTAACAGTCTTGATCTACTTTTCCACAAAGAAGGTGATTCTCCACTCGGAAATTAAAGTCTTTCTTTCTCCCTCTTTGTTCAACCATCAGAGCATGTTTCATTATTACATATACAAAAAAGGGGGGGCGAGTAGAGTTAAAAAAAAAAGAACCATGAAAATATCTTCCACGTCCAGCTGCTCCCACCACACATCAACTCAGGTTTAAGAAAGCGCATTAGAACACTTCAGCGGTCATAAAATAGGAAAATAGACATTATGGCACAAAAATAAAAAAATAAATGAGGTAGATAAATTAAAGCTTTCACACCCATGACTTGCCCATTCGAACATCGTAGCCTTCATGCAATACTCAAGAACAATCTTCATACTAACTTGGCATAAGCTGCACCAAGGACACTTTTTCTGTACAAAGTAGTATGTGAACCTGTAAGAAATATGCCCTTTCCGTGAGTTTCTTCAAGAAGGAAAACCCAGGTCTTTGATCGAGTAGGCACTGGGGAACCAAATTAAGTCACCTGAGGGTCCCTGCTTAGGTGCCTAGCCCTCCTGCTGGCTCACGAATGAGACACCTGGAAAGCATAGGGAGTACATTGCCACTCTTGGGGCTCTGAATGACTCTATTTAAATAAGCAGCAACACATATTGACCCCCTAAGGACTAAACCAGTCCATTTGAGGGTATCCTACCTAAGGACCAAGGTTGAAGGAATTTTGTAATTCTACAACCTTGGTTTAAAGAAAAAGAAAGTACATTCAGGAAAAAAAATGGAAAGATGGTGGGTGGGTGTCATACGAAACAGGGCCCTAAACAGATGCCAGATCTTGTCCACGTACCCACATAGAGTCACCAGGGAAGTATACAGTACCCCCTCCCCCAATAGGCTAACAGTTGTCTTGTCCATTTTAATTCAGTAAGTTCCAACTTGAAATAGGAGGATAGTCTTTGGAAATACTTATTCTTGGTTGTACAAGGGTTTTATGTATACAGCTTGTCGCAAGTAACAAAGCTACTTTGCAGGACCCGCTTCTTTCCAAAATGAAGAAAAAAAAATTCTAGCCTGTATACGTTTCAGTATTTTTTGGTGTTTTTCTTTTTTCAATTTCTTTTCTCTTTTTTAATTTTTTTTTTTTTTTTTTTTTTTTTGCAAAGCAGCATAACAACATCTGATTGTAGGACTTGCCTGAGGTTGTGATCACAAGTGTAAATATCTGCACATCAGTAAGAAAAACAGGAGGAGATGGGTTCTTCTAACAAGGAAAAAAAAAAGTAGAGTTCTAGAGGTCATTCTGCCTGCATTTCTCCCTCGACAAGAGCTTAGCTGACTGCAATCTTATTTTCTTCGAGGAAGTGAGGGAATTGGTGTTTGGGGACGCTGTCGGCAGCACCTGGTTTTTCCACTTCAGCCCTGATGGCAGACTGGGAGCCATCCATCTCGGAGATAGGGGTGTTGTTCACAATGGAGCTGGCCCCAGGGAGACTGGGAGGGTAGGAATCCCCCCACTCTGGATCACAGAGATCTCATTGGTCTTCATGGCCAGACCTCCATTGAGCATTGGTGGTGTACTGGTTCCAAATGACAGGGTCCATGTTCCCAAAGGGGCCAGGATTTCCTTTGGAAACATCTCAGGGACTCTCTCTCCCCACAGCAGGAACCTGGGGCTAGACGCCTGCAGCTCAGTCACTTAGCATCTGACTCTTGCTTGTGGCTCAGGTCATAGCCTCAACATCCTGAGATCGTGCCCCTGGCAGGCTCTGCGCTTAGGGCAGAGTGTGCTTGAGGAGCCCGTGTCTCCCTCTCCTACTCCTTGCTCCCTGCCTGCCTCTTAAACAAGCAAATTATCCAATAAAGAAATAATCTGAGAGGATAAATTTTCAAACAAATTTGGATCAATACAAGGATCTAGTGGGAGAGGTTGGCATCCCAGGTCCAACTGCCAGCTGAGGTTTAAAATCACTTCCCTGCGTTAATGGCTTTACCCCTTGAATTTGACCACACGTCTGTCTCTTGAGGTGCCAACAGGGAGACCTTTCCTTGGGTGGGAGGGCTCAGGGTGTGAGGGCTGCAGGATGTTGAGCTCCGTCCTGTAATTTGGCAACAGAAGGGAATCGCATCGAGCCCTGCATCAGTGAAGGGCTCAATGGCTGTGGGAACCGACTGGCCTTCTGACATGTTGTGCAGCACACGAGGCCCCTGTGCCTGACCCCGGGAAGGGGGTCAGGGATGTGCTCCTTCAAAACCTAACTGCGGAGCAATAGACACAGTACAGTGAGCCCCGTGTCCCTTTGGGAGAAAGTCTCCCAACTCACCAGGACCATGCTCAAGCCTTGGGGAAGGTGGGGAAGGACCTCAGGCCAATGGGGTCTCCGGGGAGCACCAGTTAGGAGAAAGCATAGGACAGTGCAAACTACTGGAGAGTGAGTGCGATGAGACATGGTGTGTCTCTTTTTTAAAACATTTATTATTTATTCATGAGAGACACAGAGACACAAAAGCAGAGAGGCAGACACACTGACAGAGGCAGAAGCAGCCGCCGTGCAGAGAGCCCGAGGCAGGACTGGATACCGGGACTCTTAGGGTCAGGGCCTGGGTGGAAGGCAGGCGCTAAACCACTGGGCGACCAGCCATCCCCTGAAGGCTCTATTCTGATATTCCTCCAAATCTGTGCACAGGGACTCTGCATCTGGCCCAGGCAGGGTCAGGGCCATGGGGGCAAGTCTGGGGAGGAGGGGAATCCAGCTCATGTGGGAGCAGGTGTCTAGGGGGGAGCCCAGGGGAGTTGCAGGCTGGCTTCTGGGACCCGGGGTCTTCCTGCCACATCAGAGCCCTGGGTGTCAGATAGCCCCAGCCCCTGCACTCACCTGGAGCCCGCGCTGGCCTCTGTTAGCTGTGCAGGGCAATTCCCAGTTCCCCAAGGCGGTGGGGCAGACCACCTCTTCCTCCCCCTCCTGCCCCATGTCCTGGGTGGATCTCCGTGTAAAGACAGTGCCCGGTAGCCCGGCAGGAGGCCTCAGCGCCCGGTCTGGCTGCCTTGGCTGGGCCGCACACCCAGCTGACTCCATTCCAGACACACCACAGTGCAGTCGGCACACACCTCCCCCAAGGAGAGCAAAGGGATGCAGCTGCCAGGCCTTGGGTTAACTCTGGGTTGGGTAAGAGGCACCTCAGGAATCCTGTTTCCACCCTGCCCACCGTGACATCAGGGTGACCCTGAAGGGATCACCGGGGACCTGCTGCCCTGCAACGTCCTCCAGCCTGGATGTGACCTGCCCACAGATCCCTGTTTCCCTGAAACTGAAGAGGAGGGGATGGGGCTGCCCAGGATGGCTGGCAGAGGTGGCCTGGCCTGGGCTGGGCTGCTCTGTATTACCTTATGGTGCCTCTTGATAAACGCCCTGAGGCGTTGGATTTTATGGTGGAGCCAAAGTCTACAGCCCCTTGTGAACTGTGTGTCGCCCTGACCCGGGTTCTTCCTCTGACTGGAAGGCCTTGTGAACAAGCGGCATCCCTGGGGTTCCTGGAAACCAGAGTCCCCAGAAGTGGGAAAGTAGCAAGAGAACATCTTTCAGTCGCGGATGTCTCCAGCCAAGTGACCCTGAGGTGGGGCTGCCCTAGAATGCGGGTGCCTGGTTACAGGGGTTCCAAGTTCTTTTGGGCTCTGTGTCAAGGAAGTCACCTCACTGCCTGGAACCCCCTGCCTGAGTCCACACCTGGAGGAAGCTTCAGGAGCAGTGCTCGGGGCTGCCGACGGCTCCCTGCAGGCAATGGCATGTGTGCACAGAATGACACAACCGCATCCCTCTCCGCAGGCCCCATGGAAGGACTGTGTGCAGCCAGGGCCCCAGCCTGGAAACACACCTGGGTTCAGACACAACTTTCCATTCTTCCCTGGTTTTGACCCCTCAGAAGCCATTGTGCCTGTCGGGGATGGTCTGCGTCTTGCCTGTGGAACAGGGAGTATCCTAGCGGGTGCTTCCTCCAGATGTCCCCAGGCCACTGTGGCATCATATCTATGACATTGGAGACGGGTGTCACATGCAGGAAATACCTCCCACCACATGTTCTTCCTTGGTGTGTACCTGTGTCCAGGCCCACAAGGTCCTGTGTGCACACACGTGGGCACCTGTATTCTCATTCTGGAGGCCCAGAAGATGACAGTCCCTCCGGGGGAGGGATAGGTAATAGCTTCCCACGATCCTAGTCTCCTGAATCCAAGGCAAACCCTACAGAAGTTGTCGGAGTCTTGGCCCAGAAGGTGTGAGGCTGTCCTCATCCTGAAACCCTACCTGTCGTGTGTTACAGGCCATTCCTTAATTTCCACTGGGTGAGCTGTGGACAGCGGTGCACCCAGTGTGTCGCCCTGACCCGGGCTCTTCCTCAGACTGGAATGTGCTGGAATGCCTCCTGTCTGGGCTGTCAGTGCCCACCCCCACCCCCGTCACATCTCCATGTCTATAGCCAGTTCCATCCACACAACTTTCCCCAGCCCCCTCAGGAAGGGAGGAGCAGCCTTGACCCCAAAAGAAGGCACAGAGCTGGCTCCATGCTCCCTTCTGCCTTCTTCACAGGCTGTGATCCTGGCAGGCAGTGGCTCTGCTTGGATCTGCACCTCCTCCCCTCAGTGGCTCCCTGGAACCCCAGCTGCTGCGTTTGTCAAAGCCCCACAGTTTGACACAGCCTCACCTGTAGAGTTCAGGAGTCAGAGGTAGCATCAGGCTCTTTTTTTAGGGAGCAATTGCTCTTTTCATTCCTGATGATTTTCCGTATTTTGTCCATCTTTCCCCCTGGAGCATGAGCTCCGAGAAGGAGGACCTGGTCGGCTTCTCAGCTCTGGCACTCTCTGTGCTCAGGGCTCAGCGGCTGAAGGAGCAGGTGGGAAGTCCCATCCCACCATGGGCCAGCTCATCGGTGGGAGCCTTATTGATTTGGGGCATTTTTAAACACTTGTGCTTTTCTTTTCTTTTTTTTTTTTAAGGAAACTCTGTGCCCGATGTGGGACTCGAAGTCACGACCCCAAGGTCAATAACCACACGCCCTTCAGACTGAGCCAGGCAGGCGTCCATTGGTCATTTTAAAACTAGTAGACTGATAACTATTTCAGTTAATTTGGTGATCCACATTTGTAGGTCTATTCCATTGTTATTTGCTCTAAGTTGAGCAGAATCGTGATAAAATAAAAAAAAATTCAGCAGAGATAAAGCCTCAGGTTAAAACCCACAGTAAAATCAACCAATATAGGACTATTTGTAGAAACTTTGGTACTGCTCTATCCCAAGGAGTTTGAATGGTTGTATCTTCGTTCTCATTTGTTTCTATGAATCTTTTTAATTCTTCCTTAATTTCCTGGTTGACCCTTTCATCTTTAGCAGGATGGTCCTTAACCTCCACGTGTTTGAAATCCTTCCAAACTTCTTGTGATTGAGTTCTAATTTCAAAGCATTATGGTCTGAGAATATGCAGGGGACGATCCCAATCTTTTGGTATCAGTTCAGACCCGATTTGTGACCCAATATGTGGTCCATTCTGGAGAAAGTTCCATGTGCACTTGAGAAGAATATGTATTCAGTTGTGCGTATCCCGGGTTTGGGACAACACAGTATACAGAATTTGAGCATTTACCTAATGATTCCTATATCTGCGGTTTAAAATTATACGATGCTTTTTTGTGTTTTTCCCCTTTTCACCTGGTTTCATATTTTCTCAACTCTGATTTTAAGGCTTTTGTTAATATCAATTTTTTTACATTTTTATTTTATAGATACATTCTTCATGTTTGGCTTTTTGTCACTGGAATGAATTTTATGGTTCTCCATCTATAAGTTTTGCTTCTTGACAATTTTGAGATTTAGTGTCTCACGCTCATGGTGTATCCATAACCTATGCCAGTTTGTCCAGATAACTCTGTCTTCCTCCATATCTGGATGGGAGTGGATTTTTTTTGGGAAGACAGGTTTGGTCTGCTTTGCTTTGCTTTGCTTTGCTTTGGTTAATGGATGGCGGGGAAGCAAAAGACACGTGAGGTGACTAGAGGGGAGAGCACGGGCCTGCTCAGGACTTCTTCAGCTAGCCTTTCTCCCTGGTCTCCCTGGTCACATGGAATGAATCCCCTCAACTGCCCATGAAGTGCCAATTCTGATGGAGAACCCAGCCTTATGGCCCTTTGCTCACGCCTGCCTGTCTCCTCACCCCTGTACCCTATATATCTGCAGGTTCAAGACTCCTTAGGCTACTTCACTAGCTCCAATCCCAACATCCCCTGTGAGGATAGGCCTTTCTACCCTTGGACCTCTGGGATCTTCATAGGCTTCCAGAAAGTAGGGAACATTTCTATTACTGCACGCATCCCTTGAGTGCCCAAGAAGCCGCATTTTCATCAGAAGCCATGAGATAGCAATAGGGAAGTGTTCATGGGATGAGACCGGAGCCCAAGGCTCAAGGGACCAGACTCTGACCTGGGTCACATAATGATTGCATGAATGGGAGTTACTTAGGCCTTGGGGGCAGGAGAAGGATCCCACACCATGGCTTCTCTACTGACCTCTGACTTTTAAAAGCCCAGTGCGCTCATCCAGGAGCTCCTCTAGCCTCCACCTACAGGCATCTGCACAGAGAGAGGGAACACCCTTAAACATGTGCTCTGGAGCGAGGAAAGAGCAGTCAGTTGTTTTTCCTAAAAAAAGAAATTCTCTCAACACGACAATGGATGTGCTTTGGTTTGGTTTGGTTTGATTTGATTTGGTTTTGTTTCATTTAGTTTCATTTGGTTTGGTTTCACATGGTGTTGTATTGTTTTGTTTCCATGAGCCCACATCAGAGATATGCCTGAGGATGAGAGGCAGAGAGAGAAAGAGAGAGAGAGTCAGAAGGAAGCAACCAGTCCTGGGTCTCGTGTTATTGGACCATTATGTGCCCACTTGTCAAACATTGCCTCCTTGAGAAATCATCTGGAGGGTGAAAAATCTCCATGCCCAGGCCTCAGGAAGGAGGCAGCATGAGCCAGCATTGAAGTGGGTTTTGGGATATGTATAGAGGACAACCGTCAACTCGTCCCATTACAGACCAACGTGCAACCGAGGCCCCGTGTGGTGCTAATGGCACCCACCCTGGATGCTCAGGGATCAATGTTCCCTATGCAGTACTTCACGCAGAACCCTGGGTGTGCAGGAGATCCTCAATGTCTACGTATTCCCTGAACCGATCAAGCTGCTGTCTCCCCTCAGGTAACTAAGGCTGGAGGAATTAATGGAATTAATATAATTACAGAGAGGTTCAGAAATGCCGAGAAAAAACCCCCACAAAACAAGATCAAAAGCAAGACATGCACGCTATTCATCTGTGCTAATATTTTATTAAGGGACATAAAACACTACACACAATTCTAAATTAACACTAAAGAATAAACAAGCTGCATGGGTTAAATATTGACAATCACAGTTCCCGCAAAGCTACCAGCATTGACACAAGAAAAACCCATCTCAGGAGAAAACAATGTCCATTTGCAGAGCCCACAGCGGGTGGGCTCTATGTGTGTGTGCCTGTGTGTGTCTCTGAATGGAGATGTAAGTCCATGTGGATTTGGTGGATACCAAAATTTCTGCAAGTGAAATCATAGTGGTATATTTTAGCGTGGGAAATAACCTCAGGACTCCTGTTTCCTGACTATTGGTATTTTACCAACACTTCTGCTCGATTTAGAGCTAATGGCAATGAAAATGGGGTCAAAGTTTGAGGATATTCATGATGTAACATTCATTTTGTCAATTAAAACTTCCAGTTAAAAACGGAGATATCATAAAGAGCATCCTACACAAAATTTTTTTGGACTCCGTGATTACAGAATAAATATCCTAAAACATGGTGGTGTCAAAGATGACACTTTTATTCTCTTAGTGTCCAGTGATGACAAGTGAACGTCAAGAATTCAGCAGGGCCCCAGTGTTTCTGAAGCCCAGTCACTGACCAAGGCCTGGCAAAATGCTCCTGTTGTTCTTGGCCTCTGTTTAGTAAAGAAGACAAATGGACTTAGGTTTCCACCTTTCCTAAGACTTACCCAAATTCATAAACTGGAAAAGGTCATGGTCACAAGAAGGAATTAATTGTCTTGTCGACTCAAAATTTCCACAGACACTACTAATTCTGTAAGCAGAATAAACCATAATGGCATTTCCAAACCACGAGCCACCGCCGTGCCTTCCTCCCTGCATCTACAACTGCCAAAACCATAATGTGTAAAAATGTGCAAGCCTACAACATACTCCAATTAAATCGAAAGTATATAATGGATATTGGTGTAGAATTACCTGAGGAACAGTTAAAATTAGGCATATAAAAACTGGATTTAAGATATAGACTTGCAGGAAAAGGAGTTTTAAAGGAATCTTTCCCAAAGCATAGAACCAGCCAGTGAATTTCTCCTGTTGTAGACCCGAGACACACCTAAGCAGAAAATGATATTCATCTAAACCTTCATAATCTTTGTATATTGGAATCATAGTAGAGAGAGATGAAGGTGTAGAAGCAAAGCAATGGATGCCACATTCCCAAATAATTGGTTACAGCTACAAACACTCTGGCTGGTGAGGAGAACGTGTTCCTATGTGATATCTCAGCTCCTTTGGGAAAGTGATCTTCCCTGTCCTACAGGACTGACATCTGACACTCCTTGGCTCCCTTGCGGTTAGTCAAAGGAAAAGGACTTTCAAAAATTTCCTTTGAACATAGAAACTCTGAACAAATTCTGTTCAGAAAGGTGCAGGGACACTTAAAGAGGTTGAGAAGAATCTGAATGTGTTGGCTGTTTTCAGAGGCAAGATTAGGAGGTGGACTGACCTGAATGTTCTCTATGAGAAAGGGACCACACCCAAATCCTGTAATCCAATCAAGCGATTCCGTGGATTAGAGGATTTTGTGCCTTATCCCAGGGCCCAAAAGCCATAAAAGGTGGAGGTGAGGGTCACTATCTGCCATTTGGAAACTGGCTCAGTGAGAGAAGCATCCCTTTGTGACCTGAAGCTCCTGGTTGAATTTATCTTGTGGACACTGTTTCTGCCGACATGGAGGCTGCCTACCTCCACCGCTCAGAGGAGTCTCAGTTCAACGACTCTCCCAAACCCCAATCATGCTGGTCACAGAGAGGTGGTGCTGAAGTCCACGGAGGACCCTCTCTGCCTGAGAAGACATCCCCTGCATCAAAGACACTCTCCTCCCTGACTGATCCTTTGGCTCCCGCATCAGCAGGGCGGCCTCCCACCAAGACGCCTCTGAGTTGGGAGGATCTTTCCCAGGTGGGAGCTGGGCTTCAGAACATGGGGAACACTTGCTACGTGAATGCAACCCTACAGTGTCTGACCTACACAGAGCCCCTTGCCAGCTATGTGCTGTCCCAGAAGCACGGGACAGCCTGTAGGAAGCAGACATCCTGCATGCTGTGTACTCTGCAGGCTCACATGACCCGGGTTCTCTGCCATCCTGGACGTGTGCTCCGACCCCTTCCACTCCTGCTCGCCACCTTCCACACACACACACAAGCAAGAAGATGCCCATGAGTATCTCATGTTCATTCTGGATGCAATGCAGCAAGCATGCTTGCCTGAAGACAAGCCCTCAGACTCTCAGCATGCTCAGGACAGCACCCTCATCCAGCATATCTTTGGGGGGTACTGGAGGTCACAAATCCAGTGTCTCCACTGCCAAGGCATTACCAGCACTCTGGAACCTTACCTGGACATCAGCCTGGACATCGGGGCTGCTCAGAGTGTCAGCCAAGCTTTGGAGCAGTTGGTGAAGCCCGAAATGCTTGAAGGTGAAAATGCCTACCATTGTAGTAAGTGTCTAGAGAAAGTGCCTGCGTCCAAGGTGTTGACTTTGCACAGTTGTGCAAAAGTCCTCATCCTGGTCTTGAAACGATTCTCAGACTTCACA